>NC_049214.1:2844270-2946770 GCF_013347855.1 Anguilla anguilla | reverse complement strand
ATTCTTGCCAGAGAGAAAAGGTACTTTATCACTGTACTTAAGTGAAGTGTAATTGGTGTAGTCTGCTGCCTGCAATTTGACTAATTCCTGGAAAGAAATGTCCAAACTGCTATGCTTCGCAAAAACTTTCAATGTCCTGCACTCTCTGCCTTTGTTGCCAGTGCAACCGTTTTGTCAAATAGAACTTGGCGGATATTTGTTTTGTCTGGTCTGTATTTAACCAGGTTATTTCATCGCTTATCTATTTTACAAGAGATCTGGAGAAAGATAAGAAGAGAAACCTGGAAAAAGATGTCAAGAGATCTCTTTTTTTATTTTTTGCTACTATAGTGTAACTCGGATATGAGTGGGTAGCTTTGTTAATGAGTTAATGTTAATATCTTTTGGTTTATACCTACGGTGTGTAAAATTGCTAAACATCCAGCCCACAGACTGCTATAATTTTACTTATTAAAATTCCAGTGGCTGAAGGAGGTCTAAGCACAGATAACGAGGGAACAATGAGGCCGTTGTCTCGTTAAAGATGCAGCAGAGTGGAGAATAAATAGAGCTGACCTTTCAGCGGAGCAGAGCATTATGGGTATTCACACCGAAGGTGGGTTAGGTCAGAGAGTAATGTTCACTGTGTGAACTGGACTTAACGTGTTCACGGCTATGAATAGCTGTTACGTAAGGAGCATTGTACCTTATCGGGCCTGCGTTCCGTAGTTGTTTTACTGACCTTCGGTATGAACTCATTGTATGTTGTTTTGGATAAAAGCATCTTCCAAATAAATGTAACGCAATGTCTTTCTTACATTTTTTTTTATTTAAAAAATGAGTTATTACCAGGGGGTGCCCTTCGCTGTGTCTGACGTACAACAGAACAAAAAATAATGGGTATTCGCACTGAAGGTGGGTTAGCCGTAACTAGCCCGCGATGTTACCGGTGCACGGTTTAGGTGATGTCATCTGGGCTGACTGAACCCGGGTGTGTGCGGTCCTGTAGGCCCGTAGGCCCGTAGGCCGCAGGTGGCCTGGTTACCTTTACAGGAGAGCCGCAGCTGTGAACAACGAACACCGTGAGCAGATAAACCCGGTGGGTTTTTGTAAACACAAGTGGTTTTTAACGCAGTGATCTCCCGCTCCCACCTCCCGCATTTTTTATTAAGATTTAGCCGCTCGTCGCCGCCCGTTTATTCAGTTTGTAGAGACCGTAACGTGAGCGGTTAATGTGACATTAAATGTACTCGACGGACCTGTTTGTAGCCCGAGTCTTGTACAGAGTGTTTTTAGTGCTGCGGTTCGCCGATCTGCGGTGTGCAGATCCTTCAGTGCGCTATCTGATCTTTTCCTTCTGAGCTCAGAAGTAGAATCAAATCAGAAGAACATTTGTCGCGACGTTTGGCGTTGGCGTCTTCTCGGTAACCATGCAAACTGCACTTGACCACAGCCAAGTCCACTGCTTTTCAGTGTCTCATTGTTTTCTGTGTTTAACTCAGCTGGGAAAAGTCAACGATGTGGCAGCGCAAACGTTTTTCGGGTTTGTTGTTCTGTTGACGTTCTGTCAAGGCGTTGACGATCGAGAGTTAATTATTAAAGCCAGCGTAAAACATTAAAACTTTCTCAACCCGATACGATACGATACGATACAACTTTATCGTCAGTTTGCACTGAAATTCATTTTGCATCCTTAGGCAGTTCCATTCAAGAGTTTACACACAGATTAAACATACAGTTACACATGTAAAGTAGGACTAAAACGGAGCTCAGCCCAGGATGCAGTTCACAGCCGAGCAGCGCACCTGCCTCGCGACTCAGTGTCGTTCTGGAGAAGTAATTATTGTCATGGGTAGAAGCTGGTCTGTCTCAAATGGACATTTTATCCATTTCTGTCCAAGGTTCAGCCATTTTTTTTTTTTTTTTTTAACTCTTTTCAAACGTTCAGTTTTTGGATATCAGACCCCTGAGATGTTTAATCCCTCCCGAGCGGATGGATGCTTTTTTGCAGGCCATTAAAACGCATCTCTGTCTGCGCTCTTCACAAAGAGCGGCCTGTAGCTCCAGGTTTTCTGCGGATTCACCAGGTCCTCATCCTTATATGAGAAACATGGAACGTTTCGACTCCCCGACACTGAAGCAAAAACAGTTTAATTTGACCCGTCTTATGAATATCTGCAAAGGGGTTTGACCTACAACAGTGCGGTTCTTAGAAACGCTTGGAAACCATGGAAACGCTTTGTTTTCTTTTGTCACGTGACCTCATTTGATACGCGATAATTCCGTCTGTTGCCGTTCTCTTCTTCCCCATTTGACTGGCCTGTAATGCAGCACACTCACTGAAATGTTTGTTCTCTTTTAATTCCTGTTTCCCCTGTTTTTTTGTTCTGAGTGCATTAAACATCCCTGTGCCTGTATAACGTCATGAGCATCGGCTCTGTACATTAATTGGTGCGGCCAGAAATGGTGGAGAAAAAAAAAATGAGGTCACTGGTCCCCCTCGGGCCAGAGACGTTGGAGCCTGTGTGACTGTGACCCAGATGAGACAGATTGGCTGAGAAGGCCGCCCCTCTTCTCATTTAGGCACCTAACCCTCTACCACTGTGAGGACCCAGAACAAGTAGGAATATGGAGGGCTGACTTTCTCACACCACCCTCAGTTTACCACTCCCCTGCAACCCCCCCCCCCTTCTTCCCCCCTCCCCAGCCATCAGCAATCAGAACCAATCAGAGCCACTGGGGAACAACTGCCACATTGAGTGGAAGAAATTTGGGGGGGGGGGGGGGATGTTGCAGTTTGTTGTTTCCCATGGCACATTTATTTCCCATGCTTTACCACCCCCCCCCCCACCCCACCCCCACCCCCACCCGCACTCCCACTGTTAAACATGCTGTAGATAAGGACGGCAGTTTTCACACTAATTTCCCTCCTAACTGCCGGCGTTTAATTGCGCTGATACGCTCATTTGCAGCCCCATTTGCATCGTATTTAGCGGTTACGGGAGCGTTCCTGCTTCGCGTGTGTAAATGCGGTTTGGCTGCGCGAGGAGAGGTGGATCTGAGCCCGGTCTTCACTGCCGGAACCAGCAGGAGGGCGGAGAATCCCGTTCGACTTAAAATAAAATACAAAACAGTAAAACCACATGGAAGCAGATTATTTTAATGGCTGTGTTTTTAACCTTGTGATCAGGCTGTGTCCCCTTAGAGGAAGTAAATATCTCATTATGACCATAAGTTTTGCGGTTTTTTTTTGCCGACGTGGGACTTTGGCCATGTGACTGTCCTGCAGACGCGGCAGCAGCAGCGGTGTTTGAGTGATGTGGGGTTTTTTTGTCTCCTCTGTGTGCGTTAAAGCGTGCAGGAACTCGCACGCGTCTGCAGGAAGGAACGCTGAATCGCACACGCAGGTTATTATTTTAACAAACGCAAAAAAAAAAAAAAAACCGACTGAAGAAATGAAAGAGAAAGGAATTTGTTTTTGTTTTTTTCAAAAGCATTCACGTTATGCCTCGTTATGCCTGCTTTTACGACTACAGTGCGGTTCAAGACTTTAAAAACAAAGCAAACAAACAAAATGGCAGCAGTCAAACCCCATGTGACCGTGTGATGGTTTAGCCTTAGACCTAGCAGCCCAGAGGGCCTGAATTCTGACGGCACTGAAGTGCCTTTAGATCTGTGAGATAAGAAGTGTTTCAGGTTAAAATTGACATCAGGTCAGTAACTACACAAAGTCAGCATACCTCTCACTAGGGAAAGAATAAACAGGTTAGAGTCACACATTGTAGGAAGATCGATTAGTAACTTGCAGTACAGTCTTCAGACCTTGTTTCTGAAATGGTGGATGGAAGAAGCCTGTCCTGTGTGCAGTGTTTTTCGTTTTACAAAAAGAAACAGGCCCCCGGGAAGAGGTTGTTGAGAAACCCTGGTTAGGGAGCGCTAGTGTGATACGCATCAGACAGACGGGGTGGGGGGGGGAGTGAGCGCTGGTACAGGATCGGGGAGGCGGGGCACAATGGTGGGTGGTATAGGATTGGGGGAGGGGGGAGTGATGGTACAGGATTAGGGGGGGCAGGAAGGGGGGGCGGGAGTGCTATGGTACGGGATCTGAGGGGGGGGGGGGTGGTACAGGATTGAGGGGGGTGGCGGGGTGGGGTGCGATGGTACGGGATCTGGGGGGGTGCGGGGAGTGATGATATGGGGATGATACAGGATCAGGGCCTGACTCAGGCTGACACCGGGACTCAGTCATGCGTTTAATATGCTGATCCTGTGCGTTTAATACGCTGATCCTGTGCGTTTAATACGCTGATCCTGTGCGTTTAATACGCTGATCCTGTGCGTTTAATACGCTGATCCTGTGCGTTTAATACACTGATCCTGTCCGGTCCTGGCAGTGCTGCGGGTTTGACGGGTGCTGGAGACTGCGCTCTGTAGCGCTCTGTAGCGCTCTGTGGCGCTCCTGTGGGGTCGGCTGAAATGGCTTTAATGAGGCGCTGGGATCCTGTTTCGCTCGTCTGCACTGACGGACTCCAGCCCAACGGGTCGTTCTGCGCTAGTGTGGCATAAACACACCGCTCTGCCCGTGGGCAAGAGCCACTGCTGTACAGAGAATCAGCCTCTGAGATCACAGTCTGTAATCACACTACACTATACAGAGAGAGAATTAGTCTGTATCTCGCAGATTACAGCCCGCAATCAAACTACAGAGAACTATATCTCGGAGACTTCGGGGGGGATGGGGGGGGGGGGGGTAAGCAGATGGACTTCTCACAAACTGCATTGAATTGCATTCTCACAGTGAGGGGGGGGAAGTTTAATTGTGAACTCAGCTTCATTTTGACTTGTGCTGTGCTCAGCTTGTGTCACACACGGACTGTCTGTTCCACACAAACATGAACCGTTCTAAATATAAATTTTAAGCTACTTAAATCCTTTGTTTTTCTCTCTTATGTATATGAAGCTGCTTGGTGAACGAGGTGGGACGGTTTGGAAGCGCGGAAAACAAGGCTGTGTTGCGGCTCTCTGCTCAGTTAACGCAGTCGTGTTTTTTTGTCAGCTCCGGCTTCTGTGTTCAGCACTTTCTCTTCTGCGTTGCGTTGAGTCCAGCCTCGTGTGCAAGGGGGCGGTTGGCGGTTTCGATGTCACGGAGGTTCGCGTGCCTGGAGTTCTCCTTTAGGTTTTTGGTCTGGATGCCACCGGGCTTCGTATGCTAACGGGCTCTCCCCATGCTAACGGGCTCGCCCCATGCTAACGGGCTCTCCCCCTCCACTGTGGCGTCCCGGCTAGTTTGCGGTGAACAGAAGAAAACCACGCTTTTAGTTTTCGCTTCCTCCTCCTGCTGGAAACCTGTCATTACCGGCTTGGGTTTCGCTGTGCGCGCGTGTTCTGCGGCTGAGTGCTGTGTGTGTGTGTCTGTGTGTGTCTGTGTGTGTCTGTGTGTGTGTGTGTGTGTGCGCGCGCGTGGAAAACACTCCCTCTCCGCAGAACCGCGGTGCCCTTGGCGGGTTTCGTGAACCAGCGGTGGAACTAGACCCAGGGTACACCTTTGGTTCTGCTGTGAAACGTGCGTCTGGAAAGCGTCGCTGCACACACACGAGAGACCTGGCCACCTTTAGCAGACCCTGCTCTTTTTAGAGACAAGCTGCATTAGGATCCATCGAGCTGCCTTGTGGTCTCTACGGTTACCCACGGCTTTATTTACACAGGACTAAAATAATAACTCAGACAGCCTCAATAAGGCCTGTTCAACCGGATAGAATATTTTGCAGGGCTCTGTCGTGGATGTTATTTTATCCTTTTCGGTGAGAAATTTACAGTTTATTTGAGACTTAGCCTGTTAGGCCTGCAGGACCATTCTGGCTATGGACAACCGTGCATCAGTAAACAGCCTAACCGTGTAACAACATGTCCCAATGGCTGAGATATTTTGATTGATGGCTCAGATTTTATGCAGTGCATAAAATTGTACTATCTTTGCGGCAAGAGTAATATTCATAATTTATGTGATGCGTCTGAACTGCTGTGCCACTATAATTAATCTGCTTGTTAGTGTCTGTCCGTCATAAATCACAGTGGCCATTTTCAGTCATGCAGCGATATGAATCCTTTTGTTATGAAATGTTTGTTTTGTTTTAAGCTTGTTGTCGTTAACCCTTTAATGCACAGGTGTCAAACAGCAGTACTGGAGGGCCGCGGAGTGTGCTGGTTTTTTGGGGTTTTCTCAGCACAAGTGTTTCTTTTAAGTCATTGATTGGCTAAGGAATCCACACACCCTGTTCTCAAGGCCTTAATTGGCAGCTGATTAAAAGGAAACCACAAAAACCAGCAGACACTGCGGCCCCCTTGGGATTCAGTTGGACACCCCTGCTTGAAGGTGTGAGGTCACAATTATGTCATCAGAATGTTCTTAAACTGAACGTTCTAACGCTGATGACGTCACAATCACTGCTGGTGACTGAAAGCAACGTTCTTGAGTTCTTGAACACTGAATTTATTTTTTAAAAACATTCAGAAAAGAGCCTGCTCCTCAGAGGGGTTCAGCTCCCGCCCCCGTCCTCACACCCCCGCTCCAGCGATCGTGTAGGCCCGCCAGATCTTCTAGCGCTGCCGTTGAAGCTGGACGCTCATTTGCGCTCGCCAGAGTTAACGTCGCCGTGCCTAACTGTTCTGACGGGCCCTTATGGTTGTGCAGCGGCCAGTTCGCCCGTCCCGGAAAGTCGAGTTTATTTACGTTTTTCCGTGAATGGAGGGGATACGTGTTTACATGAAAACAGAACAAGCGACCTCTGAGAGCTAGCCTGTATCCCGCCAGACAGAGTCGATGTGAGCTCCCCTCTTTCATAAACCACGCTCGCAAGCATAAGCAGGCACGTGTCGCACGTGTTTGTTTTCCTGCTGTCCGCTCGAATCACGACTGGCCACGTTTCGCCGAAGTGTTATGCTTTTCATTTTGGGATTTAAACGGCCTCTTAATTATTTATTGAAGCGAATCATTTCTGTGGGCCCGGTCTTGCCAGTGTGCCAGAACTAATGTTGATGCAGGTGCTTAACATGAATCGCTTAAGCGAAATATCTGTCTGTATAAATGGGTGGTATTGTGTAACAGATGTGTAAGCTGCATTGGATGAGGTGTGTTATATAATAATAATCATGATGTTGATGGAATACAGTTCCATAAACTTACACTGGCCAATAATAACCTGTATTTAAATAGCCGTTTTAGCCGTTGCCAGTACCAGCCTGCCACGCGTATGTTGCACCTTATGGGCCGCAAGCTCAGCTCATTAGCAGACACTCACACAGCCCTGATATTACTGTAATGGGGGCGGCAGTGTAGTATAATGGGTGAGGAGTTGGTCTTGTAACCTAAAGGTTGCAGGTTCGATTCCCTAGTAGAGAACTGCCGTTGTACCCTTGAGCAAGGTACCTAACCTGCACTGCTCCAGTATATATCCAGCTGTATAATTGGATGCAATGTAAGTCCCTCTGGATAAAAGCGTCTCCTAAATGCCTGTAATGTAATGTAATGCATTATTTCCTGATATTACTATCATAGCACAGCGTTGTGTACTTAAACAGATCTGTGTGAAATCGCCTCTCTCTCACCTCTCTCTCACCCCTCTCTTGCCCCCCCTTCCCCCCCTTCCCCCCCCCCCCCCCCGCAGAAACGGCGGCGGCGCATCGACCGGAGCATGATCGGCGAGCCCACGAATTTCGTCCACACGGCGCACGTCGGCTCGGGCGACCTCTTCAGCGGGATGAACTCTGTGAGTCGCGGGTCGGACCCAACCGCACTGCATTGTGGGATGGGATGGGGAGATGAGTCCAGGCTCGTCCGTGGCCCGTGACGCGTAACAGCCTGACGTGGCAGCGGCCTGAAGTGTCTCTGCCTGATGGTCATGTGACTGAAGGACGGGCCAGATGCGCTGTAGAGAGGTGGCATCTGTGTGTCTCGCAGAAACAGAATGGAGGTTTGAAGGGGACCAGGCTATTTCTGCACGACCCAGAATCCTTTGGCCGTGGCTAACAGTGCCGTCTGTCAGTCACGCGCGCTGGGTCTTGAGCCTGGACGGAACAGAACCGGAAGTTTCGCCGTCGCCTCAGATTCCCTGGGCCGTCCAGCCTGGAATGCTGAATCGTGCATTCAGTGCTGTCCCATCAGAGCGTGTCTGTTTGAGTTGGCCCTCGGGCCTGTCAGACAGAAGCTTAACTGTTAATGCTGGTTGGATCATTTAAAAAAAATGTATTTTTAATATACATTTAAATATAATGTACAAGTAGTAAGGGGGTGCCTTAACAATGTACTTGTACGATTTTTTAAATAAATGAAAGCCACTTGGCAGAACTTACATGTAATGTATTCCACACGTATGTCAAGTAATTACTTTAAATACTTTACACTTTAAATAGCGGTCCTGCGGGTTACGATTCAATTAGCTTTCGCCAACATTCAGAGAAAAATTCTTCTCTTGTGAGATTGTGCATATTTGGTGAATAGCTTGTTTGTTCTGAACATTTTCTGGGACCGGCAGCATCTCTGGAGTCAAACGCACACCTGTACACACCTGACCCAGGTCTGATGCGTTTCCCCTTTCAGGTGAACTCGATTCAGAACCAAATGCAGTCGAAGGGCGGGTACGGCGGGGAGGCCATGCCCGTCAACGTCCAGATGCAGCTGGTGGACACGAAGGCCGGGTAACCTCTGTAGCGAATGTTAGCGGTAAGCTCTCAGGCCTAGAAACTGACCAACTCCTCCCCTCCTAACCCTAACCCTAACCCTAACCCCTAACCTCTGCAGCGAAGGTTAGCGATAAGCTCTCAGGCCTAGCGGCTGGCCACCTCCTCCCCACATACCCCCCCCCCACCCACCCCCCGCCGCCGCCACACACGGTTGGTTTTCCTGCACTCTAACATACTATGGGGGGAAAAAAGAACATTACAGACTTACAGACACAGACAGACAGACAGACAGACATGCTTTAATGTTTCATGACTCTTTGAAGAGACCGTCTTCGTTTTACTTCTGGTGATTTCTCTGTTGTTAAGTCCAAAGGAGAGAATGAAAGTTTTGCACTCATGTTGTCTGTCATTGTACTGCTCTGTGTAAGAGTGTCTGCTGAGTAGATGTAATGTGCTGAGATTCTCGCCCCCCCCCCCAACCTGTGGTTCATATAAGTGAAGCATCTTTATTTTTCTGGTTCCAGAGTCACTGAAATGTGTTTTCTCATCCTGGACCTTCCGCCTGCCTCCAGCGACTGCCTTCCATCCTGCCCTGTGAGAACTAAGGGACAATTTGCCAACCCCACACACACATAAAACACACACACACGCACGCACACACACACGCACACACAACTTACACACACTCACACACACATACTGCACATCCACTCTCATACACACACATACACACTCACGTGCACACACACACACACACACACACACACACACTCATTCCTTGGTGACCACTCTTCATGCAAACACATGGACAGTCCTGCGTTCTTCTGGAAGGAGGCCGTCCTCTCTGGACACATGCTCTTCCTTCGGCTCTCTGAAGACCAGGAATCACCTGCATTCACCTCCTCCCAGACACTCTTTCACCTCTTCCTTGACTCTCTTTCATCTCCTCCCTGGTTCTCTTTCACCTCCTCCTAGACTTTCACCTCCTCCCAGACTGTCTTTCACCTCCTCCTAGACTCTTTCACCTCCTCCCAGACTGTTTCACCTCCTCCCAGATTATTTCACCTTCTCCCTGACTCCTTCACCTCCTCCCAGACTCTTTCACCTCCTCCCAGACTCTCTTTCACCTCCTCCCAGATTCTTTCACCTTCTCCCTGACTCCTTCACCTCCTCCCAGACTCTTTCACCTCCTCCCAGATTCTTTCACCTCCTCCCAGACTCTCTTTCACCTTCTCCCTGACTCCTTCACCTCCTCCCAGACTCTTTCACCTCCTCCCAGACTCTCTTTCACCTCCTCCCTGACTCATTTTCACCTCCTCCCAGACTCTCTTTCTTCTCCTCCCGGACTGTCTTTCACCTCCTCCCTGACTCTCTTTCACCTCCTCCCAGATTCTCGTTCACCTCCTCCAGACTCTCTTTCACCTCCTCCTGGACCCTCTTTCACCTCCTCAAAACATTTTCATGCTCCTCATTTCTGCAATGCAAGTGTAAACGCTTATTCTGTCCAGATTCTTTCACCTTCTCCCTGACTCCTTCACCTCCTCCCAGACTCTTTCACCTCCTCCCAGATTCTTTCACCTCCTCCCAGACTCTCTTTCACCTTCTCCCTGACTCCTTCACCTCCTCCCAGACTCTTTCACCTCCTCCCAGACTCTCTTTCACCTCCTCCCTGACTCATTTTCACCTCCTCCCAGACTCTCTTTCTTCTCCTCCCGGACTGTCTTTCACCTCCTCCCTGACTCTCTTTCACCTCCTCCCAGATTCTCGTTCACCTCCTCCAGACTCTCTTTCACCTCCTCCTGGACCCTCTTTCACCTCCTCAAAACATTTTCATGCTCCTCATTTCTGCAATGCAAGTGTAAACGCTTATTCTGTCGTTTGCCTTGAGCCGTTTTTTTTTTTTTTTCGATCGTTAATGTTGAAGGTCTGGAACCTACAAGTACAAACATTTTTTTTTTTCGTTCCCATTTGCGAAAGAATTCTGCTTGTTTGGCGGTCTGTTTGGAGGTTGGCCGCGTGTTTGTGAAGAGTGGCTTGCTCCAGCCTAGCGGTGCCAAATGCTTGTAGCTGCACATATTTCCTTCTTTTTTTTCTTGATTGACAACAAGTACATTTTGACTTTTGGAAAAAGTAAATAGTACTCAATAGGAAAATGTGATGGATACTTTGCTGTTTACGTTGTTCCAGGTTCTCATAAATATTTTTTTTTCCTCATGATAATTACTAGGATATAATGACTGATGTTGAAATGACATGCCTGGCATTTCACTCATCGTCCTGCTGTATATTTTTTTTCTGTTGACTTGATTTTATGAAGCCCGAGTTCTCGTACTTACCCTGTGCAGTAAAAATGTAGTAATGTGGTAGTTGCTCGGTACTTGGTGTGGCGCGGGAGAAGAAAAAAAAAATCAATAGATTATTCAATTTTGATATCTGTGTTTAAGGTGCAAATCCAAATCTTGCAGTCCTCTGGGGAGGAAGCTTGGCCCTAGAGGCCAAGTTTTTTTAAACATTGCACATTTTACAATAAGCCTCTTAAAGCAAAGTCACCTTCTGCGTGTGAAATATACTTGGAGAAGCCTGTGTGGGTTGCCGCGGTAACGCCACCATGCATGAACAAATGCCAGTGTGATTACCATCGACAAAACAGGGTGACTTCCTGCCATTTTGTTTTGCTGAAAGGACACTTTGCTCAGGTTGAAGGCATGTGTATTTTCCACTTAAAAATACATAATAAAATACATTGTGTACATGATGTAATATTGCACTGTTTTCTAATGTTAAAAGTAAACGTGTACTGAGACGAAAACAAAAGCTATATCAAATGAAAACGTCTACTATTAGATTGTTTATGGTTTAGGTAGAGTATTTTAAAAAAGAAAGACCTTTTAACAAGCTGTAAAGAAATTGTAAATGTATTTTGCTGTTCATGGTACTCTGTACACAGTATATTTGAAAAGCAATTTCAGCTGTAAAAAAAAAAAAAAATTCTTGAAACAAATCGTAGGTTAGCCTACGCAAAAACAAGATGGCCTCCTCCAGATGTTTCCTTTTCACAGTTCAGTCTCCCACAATCCTTTGCTTCTGCTCAGTTGCCACATCTTGACACTTTTCAGGCTGGTTCTGTAGAGGCCTATTCTGCCTGACCCGCCAACTTTTCCATGAGAAAACCAATATTTGAGAGGAGGGTGAGTTCAAGGCCATCACTGAATCTGGCCAAAAACCACAGAGAAATCACGTCCACGTTAGTCCGAACTCGCCCTTTGTCCTTTCTTTCCCTCGGTTTCAAAGTGCTTTGTGTTTGTAAATACTGTGTTGTGTGTGCCACAGCTTGAGGTGTTTTTTAATTTATTTTCTTTGTTGATGTTCAAGTTTTTTTTTTTTTTAATGCCTGTTTTGCATCAATTGGATTTTCCAAAGGAGAGAAAGTGGGCTGTTAAGAAGTCATTATAATGTTCTACGAATCTACGGAAAAAGCACAAGTTAGACAACGATTGGTAACGGGACTGCAGGAGGTATCGGCCAAAGTGTATTAATGTTAATCTGTAACTGTACGAGTTATCACTCAGCCATGACTCGCCTCTAATGAATTTCAGCATCAGGGAATTCACCCACTTTGGTATAAATATTTTAGATATTGTTGTTTCGCATATCTACTTTTTTTTTTTTTTTTACACACTTTCATCCTTTTTCATTCACACCCGGTGTTGGCTTGTAGATTCCCGAAAGTCCTCTGTTGAAATAAATATTTTTTCCATGTTAAGTGTCTGTGTTGTCTGATTTTTTGCTGAGATCATTCTGGGGTTGTGACCTGTGCTCCTACGCAGTGAGTGGGAAACAAAGGGAAAGTTGCCTGACTATTAACCGTCCCAGTAGATAGATTAGATTGGCGGCCTATCCAGGGTGTATTCCTGCTTCTCATCAAATGCATGCTGGGATAGGCTCCAACACTGCCCCCCCCCCCAAGACCTGGACCCCAAATAAGCAGCTTAGATAATGGATGGATGGATGTATGGATGAATGATGAATATTTATTTTAGGGTCAGTCCTCCTCCAGTCTGAGTTATGGATGCTGCATGTTATCTAGCCCTGTCTCAGCAATTTAATGCATACAGAAGCGTAATATGTGGGTGGATGTTTTCCATGAGCACTGATCTGAAGTCCTGTTTCCAATTTTTCTTCGCAGTGGTTACAGTTAGCAATTGGCTGGTTAGCAATTAGAAGTTGGCTGACACTGACCCAGGTGGGTGCTACACATTGGTCGTGGGTGAGGGGAGTTCCCACTCATCACTGCAAAGCACTTTGAGCATTTGGAAAAGTGCTGTATAAATGCAATGATTCATTCACTCATTCATTCAATTTGCTGGCCCCGTGTCAGTGTATAGGGGCAACTTCTACTGCGAGCGGAGATCATGGGGGGGGGGGGCATTGTCACAGGACGGGGGCATTATCCCAGTGCAGAAGGGGCACTAGCAGCCCACTTCCCTTATTTACTATAGACCAGTGGTCTCCAACCCTGGTCCTGGAGAGCTACAGGGTCTGCTGGTTTTTGTTTTCACCTTAAAATCAGCACCCGGTGAGTTGAGTTAACTGTGTAATCAACTGCTCTAATTGATTCATGAAGTGCAGAGTCACTGTGAAAACCAGCAGACCCTGTAGCTCTCCAGGACCAGGGCTGGAGACCACTGCTATAGACAGACTGATTGCCACGTTCAACACTTACATTCTGGTAGGTTCCTCAGGTAGGTAATTTTGGTGCAATGGCAGAGCCCCACCTGCAGCGACTACCTGGTTAATGTATACCAGTAAAGCACAGGATAGTATGTTCAGGCAGCAGTGAAAGAAAATGTCCAATTCAATATCAGTTGAAGGGTAGGCTACTATAAGACTACAAATGAAACGAACATGAAAGTGTCCTTTATATGGTTTTTGGACGTGTCAAACGACGTCTCTGTAATAAATCCCATAGAACCACGCAGGCAGGGAGATGTAAGATGCACACTGTTTATTTATTTGCTTGCAACGATGGCACCCTCGTTGCCGATGCTGTTAATACTGTCCGTAGCCGTGTGCATCCATCCTGACTTCCCCGGTCTCACTGCAGGCAGCACATATAAAGGTTAGAACTAATCACGAAACACAGCTGCGACTCCCGGCCGGCTAAACCTCTCTCCGCCTGCAGCCGGCACAACAACCACGCCACCCCTCACTCTCCGTTGATTATTATTCTTTTTTCTCCATTATGGTCTCAGACCGAAAGTAATTATCTTACCTATGTTGTTGTACAACGTAAGTGTTAACGAAAGTTATTACCGCACCTATTGTGTTGTACTAAACTGTTTTTCAATTTGCCATTTCAAGTAAAGCGTAGGCTATCCTTAGGAGCGAGTGGAAGTCAAACAAGCAAAAAAAAAAAAAAGCGTAATCTCCTTTGAAAACGTAATACATTCTCTCTTTTTCCCCCATTCATGTGCGGATACAACAGCTGAGCACCATCTAGGGTTTAGTAAGAATTAAGGTTTGTGTTTCCAGATGGCACACAATGAGGTCGGGTCCCGCTGCGTCCGCCGCGCCGTGTTTCCTGCCGTTGTTGTCGGCGCTTCGAGGCACGTGGTCCAGGGGAAGCGGAGGGTGTAATCTACTGAACGACCCCCTCTGTGAGTTGAAGATTATGGAGCTCCAGGCCCGGAGTTAGGTAATGTACACATGACACGCTGACCCAGCCGTACGATAGGCTCTGATATTCATTTACGAGCCAACTGCGGACAACGACGGACATCGCATTCACGGACACACCGGCACTCACGGACAAACCGGCACTCACGAAAAACGGTGGAATGATGATGAAGTTAGGTGTAGCGCAGAGGCTGGGTTCTGACAAAAATGGACAAAACGGAACCTTTGTGAGTTCGTAATGAGTATAACGTCTGTCGACATGCCCACTAGAGATGTACCGCATGCTCAGTCTCGAGCCAGATTCAGTGGAGAGCTCCAACAATGAATCTTTGTTTACGACCCGCCCTGGTGTTTGTGACAGACATCTGTCAATTACCCTCTGCGGTAAAAGAATGCTACTGTTGCCTGGCAATAGGATGGACAATGCAGCAGGTGTCCTGAGCTGATGGCTGTGCGGTGACTAATGATGAGCTGTCCCTCTCTCACCCTCAAACTGAAAGCAGGGCGGACAGTGTCAGATCAGCAGGGCACCAGTAGTTTATTTTAGGACGTGAAAATGGGAGGAAGGGCAGCTTTGACCCAAACACCTGAGATTTGAAAGCGTATTAACAGCTTCTGCTGTCCCCCCCCCCCCCCCCCCCCCCCCCCACCAAGAAAAAGCACTCCATCTTACACCATTACAGAACCACTATCACAACCCATCATTGTTGGAATACAATTATGATTCCATTTTTATCTTGTTCACAACCTATACATACAGAGGTTGGACAAAATAACAAAGTTCTTTACAGTGCATGGTCAATATGTTTGTATTACTCTGCATAAAAGGCTATGGGAATTGTGTATGCTCACCCAGCTTGACTGGTGTTCTGATGCTGGACTTTTCAAGGTCATTCAGGCCATTCAAGGTCAATATTTACAAAATACTGTGTGACCTTGGTACTGTCGAACAGCATTACACACAGCATAATTCCACAAACTGTAAGAGACGGTACCGATTGAGTATGCAACAATTTGCAAAGAAAAGAAGACTTCTTGCCAAAAATGAGATTAAGATTGACTTTAATTCCTTTAACAAGGGGCCTCATACTAATCCTGTAGGGCTGCTGTGTTTGCTGGTCTTTTATGTGCCCCTGCACTTAAGTGCTTGAATTAAGTCAGTGATTGGCTAAAGACTCCTGCACACCTTGCTTCCAAGGCCTCAACTGCCTGCTGATTGAATGGAACTCACAAAAACTGGCGGACACCACGACCTTCCAGGATTGAGTTTCGAGTTTTTGTTCCTTAATGCAGCAAAAAAAAAAAAAGCGTTTTTGGAATTTCTCAAAGTGCACTCTCCCGCCCCCTGGTGGTGTGGGATTGTCAAAGGTGCTACTGGCACAAATTGATATGAAATGTTCTCAGCGTAAAATTGTCAAGAATTAGAGCAAACTACAAAGAATAGTTTCCAATCATTTCTATAGCATAAAATTGTCAAGAATTAGAGCAAACTACAAAGAATAGTTTCTAATCATTTCTATAGCATTAAGTGCACAGGGGAAAAGGTAACCAGTGTAAAAGTGTATTAAAATCCACTTTTTCCTTAATTTTATTCTTCACACTTCACACTTCTTCACAGCCAGATTGCCTTTAAATAGGGTCACCATTTTTTCTAAAGCCTCTGACTCACAGGAATCTAAACTTGCACTACAATTGCTGGACACTGGATTTGCACAATCGGCTGACTAATCATACACCTAGCGATTAAATGTGACCCTCATGAACGCAGTTTGTTTTCCTAGCACATGGAGGGGAAGGATAGTAAACATGGACAGTCAGATGTCAAAAAGAAAAAAATCTGAGTGACCAAGTGCACCAGTATTGCATTCAGTATATTCTGTACCATCTGTAATTTGTCCATACTTGCACAAATAAATTTAAATCATTGTTGCAACTGATTTATTAAACTGGATGACTGGGGAGGTGTATCATGGTCATTTTAAAAACACCAAAGTGATCGAAGAAGGCTCTATGGACCACATGCTGAGGGATGACTGTAATGCAGGTTCGAAACCAGCTTGGGGAAAAATGTTGACCCCAACATAAACAAGGAATGCCAACCATCTTAGAACAACAGGCTGCCTGCATTGCGCATGCACACCGCATTTAACCTCTGCAGTTTGTTTAGTCTGACCTGTGTCCTTTTACTGATGGCTTCCCCAAAATGTATAATACATGCTGGCGTTTCCTGTAGTCAGGAAACTCAAGGGGGAGGGTATAAGTTAAATGACTGAAATGGATGAGGCAAGTTCTTCTTGTAATTTATGGCACAGCCTCCGCTGGGCATCACAGTGCCAAGAAGTGCTGCTCTGAGTCATCTGCATGCCCTCTTCCTCTGCCAGCCTGCACTTTAATTAACCAGCTCCCATTATTTAACCCCTGGAAGAGTAGGTTTTACGGAATGTTTTTGCTTGTTTTTTTTTTTTCAAAATTCTAAGTCAATGTGTTCTAGAACTCCACTGCTTTCAATTACAAGTAAGGGATTGTTACATGGGCATTAGAATGTTCAGTTAAGAACATTCTAATCACATTTGTCATCTTACACATTAAAGGGTTAATGAGTAAGATGACAAATGTTATTAGAATGTTCTTAACTGAACATTCTAATGCCGATGTAACAATCCCTTACTTGTAATTTGAAAGCAATATGAAAACACTAAGAATTCTGGTTTGATTTTGGATGGATCCTTCCTTTATGTATAACCTCAATTCTTAGTGTTTTCATATTTGGAAAATGGTGACAACACGTCTTTGGGACTGGTGTCAACGATAGAAGATGATAATATGTCAGGCCAGTGACTTCCATATGTCAGTCACCTATAGTTACTATTTCACTGTCTGATTTCAAAAGTGTATTCCTCAACTGTCTTTAACATCTGCTGTGGATGTATGAAAGTGTGTATATTTAATATGTAAGTATGTCAGCTACATTAAGCTGTGGTACATTTATATCTGAAAGAATTAAATGGAATGGAATCACTCAGGTGACCCTGGTCCTGAAGTGCTGGAGATGGTTCTGGTTTTTTCTCCAATCAAAGACCTTTAACTGCACTATTAGATTAATTATTAAGCTTAATGACCACCAGTGACCATGTGCTGGAGGTGTTCAGCTGTCTCACCAGTCAGGCTCTGCATATTCTTCTCAGGCACTAAATAAACGATCAAACTCTTGTTCTTAAGCTTGGATGCATGGAATGAAACACAGAAACATCACTGGCACTCCAGAGTCAGGTTTGCTTGGTCCTGGAATCATTTCCGAACGCGATTTCCTGCCAAAACAAGTCCCTCTGCACCGTCCGATCAACACGAATCCCTCTCTGCTGAGATGTGACTGTGACTGATGTGTTCCGTCTGGAAGAACAGAAGCCATTTAAGAGGTAAATTAATCAGAAGACGTTGCTCAGCCTTTCCCCAGTGTGCCTAAACGCTGTGCCTCTGGGAAATAAAAACAGTTATTCACGCAGAGAGGATGTTTAATTAAAAAGCTGTATTTTGTGCCCGTTAAATCCGTTTAAGAAGCATGAACTTGAAATCCTGGAGGGCCGCTGTGTCTGTTGGTTTTGATGTGTTCTTGCACTTTAAATCATTGATTGGCTAAAAAGTCTGAAAACCTTGTTTCCAAGGTCTAGATTTTGGCCCTCCGGGACTGGAGTTTGAGAACCCTGTTTTTTAGGTTAATTTTGTTTTTTTGTTTGTTTGTTTTGTTTTTTCTGCGAAGGGTGATCATTGGTTATAGATTTTTTCCGCCAAGCTGTGCGATAAGTCTTGTATATTCCTTCGAAATCTCACATCACTTAAAACTTCCCAGATGCCCGGACATTCAATGTCATCGGTGAGAGAGGAGAGGCGGAATGGAGTCCGTGGGGAGCCATCCACCTTGAATGCCGGCTCCAGAATGATCATTTGGGCTACGGAACTAAAGTCATTAGACTTAAGTGCAGTTCCAGCGAAACACGAACTTACCCGACCTCTATTCAGCGATGGCTTTACGACTTTGTCGGAGCGTGACTACACTCTGTAGTATTTTACGGAGACAGGTTGTCCGTTGGCCACGGTTAAGCAGTCGCAGAAAAAAAAAACTGACATCCAATCTCTTAGGGAACACTTGGGTCTGATATTCTGATGGCTATCAAAAGGTTTAGGCAGAAGCCTTTACTGCACAGAAGTGCACTTTCTTGGGGGTTTTCAGCCATGAGTCATGACCAATCAGGAGCACAAAATTAGCCGTTGTTGAGAAAACGGGTTCCTTAGTTGAACAACATGCGGAAATGATAAATATTGGCAAGTTAAAAATAAATTGTCACAGATGTGAGATGCAACACTTCCATCTAGTGGCTAACCTTCTATTATACTCAGGACTGCAATTCCGCAGCAATGGTATTTTTTTATTTTATTTGATTTTTTATTTATTTATTTATGGAAATAGTATTGTTTATTACTCAATTGTAAAATACAATATTTTGACTAGAAAATGAAGAGGATGATGTCATCTTCACACTTCTGTAAAATAGATGAGAACATCCCACCATTAAGTTAACTTCTGAAAGGAATTGTGTGTTGACTTTTTTTGTTTTTACTTTTTGTATCACTGGCATCCTGTCTTTAAGGTAAAATCATGAGTAGTTCCCATTCATCATTTAGAAATTAAATAAACATAATAATAATAATCACATATTATTATTGTGATTATTATTATTACTATTATTATTATTATTATTATTATTATTGGTCACAGAAGAAATTACAATAAAAGAAAAAGGTTTCATTATAACACCATAAGTTCATATATAAATGTATTTAAATTAGTTAACCAGCCAAAACAAAGTTGTTTAAATGGATTTGCAATTGTGTGGTTTTTCCTTGCAAAAAGTTAAGCAAACACAACTGTAGAATCGCACTACACAATGTACAACAGAATTCCAAATCCCTGAATACATTTTTAGCCAAGACATCTAATATCAGTGTGGTCAAAAAAGTATTGTGTTTAATGTTTTCAAGGGCCTGAATATAATTCTGCTTGACTATTCAAACTCGAAGTGCAACATGAGCATCTTATTTTTCCCTCTCTCTCTCTTTCCCTTAACTTGGAGGTTCATTGGATTCCAGAGACGATGATTGCCTTTGGCAAACTCAACCCACGTATATTTGGGACTTCTATATCTGCTTTTGTTGTGATTACATTAGATGATTTTGGTACTTCATACTGCTTATGTCTGTTCACAATGAAGCAAATAATCACAGTTTTTAAAACAAAATTACATTTTTGATTTATGAGAGGTAGGATGGATCATGTATTGGTCTCCTGTGAAACTACTACAGTGGGAAACCTTTTACCTAAATTCTGTCGACTCTCCAGTAAAATAACCCCAAACCTTCTGGATTTGTAAGGAAATCAGTCCATTTTTAAAAGTTGTCTACTGCGAAACCTGGATTGACTACAGCTTCTGGCAACAGTCTGAAAACTCCACTCTCATGAACCACAGGCCTGACAGTTTAATTATGATTTAAAGGAAAAGGGAAGCTCGCAAATATTTCTTGTCTCTATTTTAATCACGTGACAGAATGTATGTTTTTAATTTTAAAGTGTGTTAAAAAAAAATGTCTTTGGACATCAAACCCCTTTTGAAAAAAAAAAACCACATTGCTATTCCTAATCAAGACTGCACACATTGTGCACATTAAGACTGAAAGGAATAATAAAGTGGGATAAATTATTATATCAGCGTTTTCCCAAACCAGAGGCACAGAAAAATGACTTAATAACAGCTCCATCAAAGACTTGTTCAAAGTATGAATGTTTTTCTTGGAAAAAAAGGGGGCTAGCATATATGACCAACTCGGGGGGGAAAAAAGAGTCATTTATTCAGAAAGGATTCATTGGTGCAACTGAAATTGCTGTTTTTTTCTTCTTTCAGATGAATCTTACCCCTATATCAAGGTGTCTTCGAGTTCTGATGGATGTTTCAGAGGTTTCATCTGCTATTCTCTCAAGGGCTTTATTTTTCACAGTGACTGAATTTTACAGTGAGTGAAGAAAAATTTTATTGGCTCAAGGTGCAGCTGATGTCTGTCGGACTACTGCAGCCTGAATGTTCTTCCTGAAAGAATACTGGCCCATCAAATTCTCCTTCACGGCTCAGCTGGATTTTAGTGGGATGAAGTGTGAGAATTTATCCCAACAGGAAATTGAACCGGCAACAGCTTTTTCCCCTGTAGAAATGCAGCTACATTTCTGTGAGATGCCATGTTTATATATATATATATATATATATATATATATATATATATATACACTCACCGCCCACTTCATTAGATACACCTGTTCAACTGCAAACTGCATCCGTTAACGCAAATATCTAATCAGCCAATCACGTGGCAGCAACTCAATGCATTTAGGCATGTAGACATGGTCAAGACGATCTGCTGAAGTTCAAACCAAGCATCAGAATGGGGAAGAAAGGTGATTTAAGTGACTTTGAACGTGGCATGGTTGTTGGTGCCAGATGGGCTGGTTTGAGTATTTCAGAAACTGCTGATCTACTGGAATTTTCTCACACAACCATCTCTAGGGTTTACAGAGAATGGTCCAAAAAAGATAAAATATCCAGTGAACGGCAGTTCTCTGGGCGAAAATGCCTTGTTGATGGCAGAGGTCAGAGGAGAATGGCCAGACTGGTTCGAGCTGATAGAAAGGCAACAGTAACTCAAATAACTACTCGTTACAACCGAGGTATGCAGAAGAGCATCTCTGAATGCACACCACATCAAACCTTGAAGCAGATGGGCTACAGCAGCAGAAGACCACACCCGGTGCCACTCCTATCACCTAATGAAGTGGCCGGTGAGTGTGTGTGTGTGTATATATATATATATATATATATATATATATATGTGTGTGTGTGTGTGTGTGTGTGTGTGTCTTTTTTAAGCCATTTTATGATTATGTTTGGAAATTCTGCCTACCTTTGCAGCAGCCCACATGGTTTGTGAATATTTTGCTTTATGTTATCATGCCAATAAACTCGTGAACTGAACCCCCTATGATGACTAGAATGTCTTATTTTGAATAATGGGGTCACTAAAATGATTATTACACTTTCACATGGTGAAAATAGTTAACTAATTCAAATGTGCCACCCTTAATATGTAGACTCTTACAGAAAAAGTAGTACTTTAAAGTTTTTTTTTTTAAGTATACTTAAGTCCATCCATTTTATTTTTAAGTATACAATACTCTATAAAACTAAATTGGGATATCATAAATATAATTAAAGCATTTCTTGGAATTATACTTTAAGTAGGCGTATATCATTTATTAGCTACTTCTAAACTCTGTATCCTAAATTCGTATACTTTAGGGCACCCCCACGACGACAATCGAGCACAAGGTTTGTTGTCCTCAAATTTTCAGGTCACGGATTGTTTTATGAAAACCGCGCACTAAACCGACTTTTTTCGATGCTGCCTAACCTTGCAAATTTCGTACAGCCACCTCCTTTCGTTATGATCCCAAATGATTTACATATAATATTCTTTGTTACCAGGTGGCTGTGAGTGTTATAACCAACATAAAAATATTCTTCATAATTCCCGTCGTCAGTTTATTTCCATACTTCACAATTATATTGAGAGCGCGTGTTCTACGGACCACACATACACAAAACATGCGGGCATTAATGAAAACACTGCTGATATTATGAAGGCAGCTACGCCGCTACAAGCCTACTCATAGAGCATGCGTCGCACTTTTCATTCAGAAGAGATGACGTTACGTGAATGATCAGGTGGTCATGTGATCAAGATGGCGTCCGGGCAACAGTGGGTGTTAGTTGAGATGGTGCAGGCTTTCTACGAGGTAAATATACAATATACTGGTGTTTCTCGCATTAGAACATGGGTTTGTTGCGATTGTAACGATAAGTAAAGTACTTTTCTGTTGACTATGCGGATATATTTGACAAAAAGCAGAGAAAGGACAGCAAAACTCCTAGTTAATTTGCGAAACTCGTGCTATCAATCAGGAAGCCTTGCTGGTATTTCCAGACACAGATTGACACAGAAATAACCAATAGTCTTTCACGTAACGGAATAGACAGGCTTAAAAGACCCTATCAAAGAAAAGTACTCTCGCATTCGACCAATAGTGAATCGAGAGATGTGTCCTTTTTTGCACACAGGAAGTTATTTCTCAATAGAAACGTTAACTGTTCAGTATAGAAATCAAGTTTATTTGGACAGACTAGTACCTGAATTTGACTCTACACGTATAGAATATAGCATTCAAATGTCTGATTTGTATCAATCGTAAACTAGCTGGGTTTTACTTGTTATTACCATGGTAACGTCGGTACAGTTTGGCGTTTAGCATGCTAAATTACTTTGGTAGCTACTAAAGTTAGAAAAGCTGCCTCGTTTTGAATTGTCCGTTTTACCTGGCGTAACGTTACGGTTGCTGGCTTGCTAGCGAGGTGAATGTAAATTCAGTTAGCCTAGCTACGGCTGACGATTCTGGTTGTTGTCACCCGTTACGTTCATTTCGACGTTTGTCTGGCCTGTCAAAGTAGTTCATATAATTTTGTAACTATCCAGGTTTATTGTTAGCTAGCAACTCGAATATTAATACATGCTTTCAAAAGGTTATTCATTTTAGTGAGCAGGTAGCTGCGTCATTCTGAATCATAGACAGTGTATTTTTGTGTGGGTGTAGCTAGGTTGATTTGGATTACATTTATACGGATTAATCGTAGTTGGCAAAAAAAAAAATTCTTATTGAATTGAATGTACTTACTATTCATTCCCTGGGCATACATTAAACAAAATTCTAAATCTTTTCCACTATTCTTCCATTCTTACTTATTTCATCAGCTCAGTCATATCTTGTGCTGACATTTTTATGAACACCAGCTACAGTCGCAGACTGCAAGTGTATCCTAAAGATTTTACTGAGCTCAAGTACAGGAGTGAATCAGCGTAAGTTTATAGAGCTGTCAGAAAACGGACGGAACAATATTTTCAAACTCAGTCCTGGGGTACCACTGTAGTGTGTATGCTGGTTTTAGTTGTGACCACAATTGCAATCCCAGTACTTTAACTAGTTAAGTTTTCTTTTACAGTACGTTACATTATAGGCATTTAGCAGACGCTCTTGTCCAGAGCAACTTACACAAGTTTTACACTGCATTTAGATTGCATCCATTTATGCAGCTGAATATATACCGAAGCAATGCAGATTATGTACCTGGCTCAAAGGGTACAACGATAGGGTCGTACCCTGGTATCGAACCTCTCACCTTTAGGTTACAAGACCAGCTCCTTACCCATTGTACTACACTTTAAATTTTTAAAGTTTGTATGTGTTTTTCATGTTTTGAGCGATTATTTACCCTCGTAAGGCACATTATGTCAGAAATAGCAATGGATGCCATAAAGAATAAAGTCCCATGTCCACATTTTTGTCTGCTTTAATTTTTATATTCACTGTCGCTCAGGCGCCTGCGTACCATTTGATCTTGGAGGGGATCCTGATTCTGTGGATCGTTCGGCTCCTGTTCTCCAAGACCTACAAGCTGCAGGACCGCTCTGACCTGACGGAGAAGGTAAAGGAGTGTGTTTTAAAAAAAAGCACCCTAGCAGGGAAAAGCTCAAAAACATGAATGCTTAGTAACACCCAGGGCCAGACAGAAGCAATGCACGCATTAATAGAACATGGTGGCAACTAATGGACAACAGGTCAGAGGGGCGATGTCTAAAGGAAAGTAGCATCGCTCTGTGACACTTTCCATTGAGAAATTGTTGACGCTGACGAAGAAATATCTGACAGTACCATTTACGCAGACTTCACAAGAGAAATGTCAATGTATAATTTTTTTTTATTTTTTTATTACAGTCTGTGACCCCAGGGGTCCAGGTCCCTTTCTTATAAGTAAAGACTAAATAAACATAAGAAATGTTAATAAGAACAGTTGCTGTGGAAATTCCAGAGCTCAAGGGTGCTGGGTGTCTCATCCCGTTAAGGCCCTGTTCCAATGGGTGGATGGGCCAGTGTGGTCTGGTCTAGAAACTGAACCCAACCAATGCCAACTGTGGCCTGCAGGGATGGGGTGGTTTCAGTTGGCCTGAATGACAGCATCTCACTGCACACCAGCGACCACTGCTGGCTGGGTGGTTTTGTGCAAGTTTGTCATTCAATGTAAAAAAATGTTTTTTTTAAACATGAAAAACGAAACATGTACTGACCTTCCACCAGCCCCCAAGTGAATATATTGCAAACTGCACATTCAGGAACAGCAGGTGGTAAGAATACTTGGTGAAGCTGTTTCATAAAGTACGAACAACGTTCTCTGTTCAGGGCTTTGAATGTGTTTGTTGGGATATAAAATGGCTCCTGTTATGAGCTCACCCCCTTATTGGTCTCTGTTGCAGGAGAAGGAGGAGCTTATTGAAGAGTGGCAACCAGAGCCCCTTGTCCCTCCTGTGTCGAAGGACCACCCGTCCCTCAATTATGACATCGTCACTGGGTGAGTGCGTGTGACCTTAAGGTTATAAGACCAGTTCCTTTCCCGTCGTACTACACTGCTGCCCAGTGCCGGATGTGAATACGGAAGTAGAATGCGCGGATTACGATGTGGGAATATTGACAGAATTTGATTAAAGAACATGGAGAACAGAATGTTTGAATAAAAGGCCTAAGAACTGAGTCCCTGAAAATAATATGTATGGGTCAGAAAATATATGTTGAAAAAAATCAACGAATCTTCTAAGATACAGGTTAACAGGTTACAGGTTGAATTAATCCATTAATTATGGATATAAAATGACTTCAGTGTAGGCTGTAGGTTCAGATTATTCAAACTGATGTCTTTGCTAGTCACTTTCAAAGATGCAAACATTTCATTTTCGACCTCCTTTCCGTTCCCGAAGCGTTTGCACCACGGAGGTTCTGATGTTTTCGTTTCTTTAGTCCCGTTGTAAAATCCGCCCGTTTCCCGCTCCGTTACGATCCCCGCTCGTAAACGGAACATAAAAGGAGGCGGAGCCTGTGAGCGGGGGTTCGGCTTCTCGCTAATTCACCCTCTTGTTTTGGCAGCCCTCCAAGCCACAAGATCACAGTCAATGGGAAGGAGTGCATTAACTTCGCCTCATTTAACTTCCTGGGTCTCCTCGACAACGGGCGAGTGAAGGTTGGTGTTGACGCTTGTGCGTGCGGCCGCGAACGTTTTTTCCGAAGCTAATCTGCCGTAGAGATCGCGGGAGTGGAACTGTAGGGCAGCCCTTTATGTTGCTGCTGGCGTGCGGCGCAAGCGATCCTGCACTAATGCGCAGTGAACCCGTCACTTCTGAAGGCTTTTTTTTTGCCATTAAATCGGAGTGACGGTTTTTGCAGAGAGGACTCCGATTAACGCTTTATCTAACGCTGATTTACCTTTTTACCCCCTTTGGCAGAAACAGGCTTTGGCGTCTCTGAAGAAGTACGGCGTGGGCACCTGTGGGCCGAGGGGGTTCTACGGAACCTTCGGTGAGTTCTGAGGCGGAAGCCAGAGGCGGTATTTTGGAGGGGGGTGCGGTGTACTGCATAGTCCGGAGGACGGCTCACTCGAGCCGTATACAGATCGTCCTGCGTGGGCAGGGTTTGACCCCTCCTCTGTGGCACTTTTTGAGGTGCAATCCCTTTTCTATCTGTTACAATCTCTGCTTTCCCACTGTCTGAATGAAGCAAAAAAATGCATTTGGTTTGCATTTCAACAAATGTGACAGTGGCTAGTTAATTGTCAATCCGTTATGTTCAGGCAGTTAATAAAAATGCTTAGTTTCGTAAGATTTAAGATCTTCAGATATGGAATGTGCGGCCTGGTTCTGTATATTTACATAACACAAACAGACTTAAGTGTTTGTTTTCCTTTCTGGAAAAATACACGACTCTGACCTCGAAGTGCGTATTCTTCCCCCAGATGTTCACTTGGAGCTGGAAGATCGCTTGGCGAAGTTCATGAGGACGGAAGAAGCCATTATCTATTCCTACGGCTTCGCCACGATAGCCAGCGCCATCCCCGCGTACTCCAAGAGGGGGGATATTGTGTTTGTGTGAGTACCGTGCTTTCCACCGTGTCTTTCAACCAGGGGCCACTGCCAAAGGGTTTTGGGCCCCACGAACAGATCCCATCCCCCCCATACGACACTGCTGCTTTCGCCTTGAACATTTAAACAGCCATCAGGCTGGGCATGGGATGGGAGGGGGGTGGGGGTTGCTGGGTGGCGCATCCTGCTAAGGTGGACAGCGGGACATAATTGGCGGTTGCAGCAGAGGGAACGTTCTGTCGGTGCGACATCCCATGTCGCTCGTGCTCTGATTACCTACAGGCTAGATGTTTCTAACACTGTATCGAGCCTGGAATTTACCTTTTGCTAATTTCCATTTATGTCCCCTCGTTCTACTAACAGAACTTAATCTGAAGAATCTCTTGCAGTTCACATTATTAGTTCCCTTTATGGATTTAAAAGCCTCAATCAATTTGCCCCTAAATCTCCTGTTGCTAAGCTTGAAGAGATGAAGCATCTTTCCTCATAACTTTTATCTGTCATACCAGGAACCAATTTAGTTGCTCTTCTTTGAACTTTGCATATGCGGACGATTCAAAGATATCCTGTCTCATTACAGATCTGAGACCGAACCCATGTGTTTCGAGCCATGAATTTCACAGATGTTCAAGTCCGCCCTTTATGAATTTATCTGCGCTTGTCTGGCGGGAAATGCAGACGTGGCTAAATAATGTCACGGCGAGGGAAGAGCCTAGTCGAGGTTTCTGAGGAGCGTCTGCGTTTGTTTTTTCTCCTCAGAGACGAGGCGGCGTGCTTCGCCATCCAGAAGGGCCTGCAGGCGTCCCGCAGCTTCGTGAAGTACTTCAAGCACAACGACATGGAGGACCTGGAGAGGCTGCTCCGGGAGCAGGAGCAGGAGGACCTGAAGGTGCGGGATAACGCGCCCTGATCCCGTTTCCGAAAACTCGTCTGACATCCGCGTTTAGTTTATCAGCCCAGCAACGCTCCTGATCTCAAAAAAATCATCTCGTGATCCAGGCGGCAGGGTGACCACCACATAATGCCTGTCCCTGTGGAGAGGCAGGGCTCTACAGTGCTGCCGTTTTAGGGGGCAGTTCGCTCCTAAAAAATGTCCGTGTGCCAACTGGGGAAAATGATTTTGGAGCACATCTACTAATTGGATTACACGAACTAATGCACTAGCGTGCTCCTACGTGTTTCAGCTCGGGAGCACGTGTGCTTCTTGGGGAAAAAACGTTAGCGTAGTTAGCCCTGGGAGGAGACAACTCATTGACTGAAAATGCAAAAAATGCAGCACAACAGAAAAACAGAGCCGGCCGCTGGCGTAAACACTAAGCGGTCATTTAGGGCCACAACCGTCCCTGCACCGCACATTTCCCGCTTTTATTTATTTATGTATGTATTCATTTATTATTATTTTTTTTTGTTGGAGCACCTTGGGCCCACAACAACATTCTTGCTTTAGGCCAGCAAAACCCTAGGGCCAGCTCTGATGGAAAATTTTTTGGCGGGGGGGGGTTGGGTTAGTCTTTAAGTCTAGGGACACTGTTGGTGCTCATTTCAGTCCACACCCCACAGACTGATATGACTGCTCATGCACAGTGTAGTGATAAAGCTTCACAGAGCTCAGCAGAGGCAGCCCGATTGCTGAAAGACTTGTTAGATTTTTTGGTTGCACCTGGAGATGAGTGTTTATTTTTGGATTTTCAGGATTCATTGTGTAGGGCTTCCGCACTAACATTATGTTTCAGTCCGTGTCTGTCTCCATGGCTACTCTCCAGTACGTTTTCTGCAGATTAATGACATTTTAAGGCTGTTCTGGTGTCCATGTGTGATGCTCGGCAGCTTAACATTCAAAGCTCTGTCCCAGATGAAAAGTTCCAATAGGATACGTCCTAAGAACATTTAGTTGGGTGGTGACAAACGCCAGAATCTTGATATTCTGTTATTGGGCAAACGCCATATTCAACATTCGCAAGCTGTAATATAGCACCAGAAACTGCTATTTGGCAACCAGGGATGCCTATAATCAGGGCTGTTAAAATAGGGAGGACAGACCGTCATCTCTTCCTGCATCGGTGCCAAACCAGAACTCTCCAGCAGTTCTCCCTGAGCTCTTTGACTGCGTTTCAGGCAATGACGTAGAGAGGTTGGATGGAATGCTGGTGGTGGTGGCGGAGCCGCCGCCGCCCCATCTGGTTACTATGGCGAATCTGCGGCCGTGGCAACCGTGGACAGATCTGGAATGCGGTGATTAACTCGTTCCCCTCGTGTTCCAGAATCCTCGGAAGGCTCGCGTGACCCGCAGGTTCATCGTCGTGGAGGGGCTGTACATCAACACTGGCGACGTGTGCCCCCTCCCAGAACTGGTGAGGCTCCAGATTTTTAACTTCCGTTCTTGGTAATCAGGGCTTTGCCAGATGGAATCATGGGAGGAGTTTATGGGGATTAATGTGTATCCCAGAATTCCATTCATCAAGCGTTGCCCCGGAACGCACGTTGTTTTTATTTTTTAGTTACCAGAAACACACGTTGCTTTAATTTTAGTCTGTAATTTTAGATTTTTCCCCACATGTCAAACGGTTCTCGACATTGGGAGCAGATATCATTTTGAAATAATAAAAATAATTGGGCTATTCATGTGTAACTGTTTAATTTGTTGTTCCTTATGAATTGCAAACCAGATTTTCTAGCAGTTTGCTTCATTCCTTATTTCCTTTCTTAACTGGATTCTATAACTCAACGAGATGCCTTCAGACAAATACATACTCAGTACTGAAGAATTATATATATATATATGTATATATATATATATATATATATATATGATGGTTCAGTTTGCCTTCTGTGGTCACCAGTGTTTATCGTAATGATATATGAATTTTTTTATGAAAAATGTAGATGCATTTAAAAAAAAAAAATTTTTTTTAAGGCCTTGTTCACATTGTTTACATTCTCAGAAAACCGGGATTGGTCGTGTTCCAAAAAAAAAAAAAGAAAACACCTGTCCCATTTTCCCCCAGGTGAAGCTGAAGTACAGGTACAAGGTGCGGATCTTTCTGGAAGAGAGCATGTCCTTCGGCGTTCTCGGAGACCACGGACGGGGCGTCACAGAGCACTTCGGAGTCAACGTGCGTAGCCCACCCCAACAGCACCCCCGCCCCCCCGCCCGGGTTTCGAACCTGCCACCGTGTCCCAGCAGTGGACGTGACTCGCATGCCTGTGTTTTCCTGGGAGTGTTCAGTGTTCCTGTGTTTAGTAAAAACGTGCACAGTCAGGTTTGGGCAGCAGTGTATTATAATGGGTACGAAGCTGGTCTTGTACCCGGAAGGTCACAGGTTCGATTCCTGGGTAGGACATTGCCCTTGTACCCTTGAGCAAAGGTACTTAACCTGCATTGCTTCCGTATATATCCAGCTGTATAAATGGATGTCAATGCTGTGGATAAGAGCATCTGCTAAATGCCTGTAATGTCATTTAATGTAATGTTTGCTTCTGTGTTTCCCGCGTGGGACAGATCGATGACATCGACCTCATCAGCGCTAACATGGAGAACGCGGTGGCCTCTGTCGGCGGCTTCTGCTGCGGAAGATCCTTCGTTATCGACCATCAGGTATTTCCAAGTCCGGTCTGCACACGGTGTATATTTCTTAAATATTCACTAAATATTATTAAACAGTGTACATGTTAACATTAAATAAACACATGTGTAAATGCATATCTGCATGATTAGTGATGGGAAGCATGTTGTATTTACAGGTAGCTAGGCTGGGATCTTGTTAGGAAGTTCATTTATTTTTTTGTTTCTTCTAGTCAGCTTTCCAAAAGATGCAGTGTAATAAATGACCTGTCTGTAGATGACAGCTGCTAGAAAAATAAACTGCATTCTGAGAAACAAAAATTACATTGTAGAATTACGGACGTTACGTTTACGTCAAAGAATTTGGCTAGTGTGCGTCGATTACAGAGGAACTTAAAGATATTAAACCGTGAAAAGGGCAATAAGGAAATGATCAGTAAATTCAAAGCGGTGTTGGGGATGGTTCTGGCCGTGTCACAATATGAGAGTGAATGCTAAGAGGGGAGGACCAATCAGAGGAGGGGGAGGCGGCTTCAGGCTGTCCAGCTAGCTCTGTTCGTTATTAATCACATCTGTTACGTGTATTAAAACACATTTTACCGAACATGAGAAGGATTTAATTTTGTTACAGTATGCTGCTATCTTGGAAAACTTGGTGTCCATCTAAAACTCCCTTTTAGGGCAATTATTGTTAACTTTTTTGTGTTGTTGATAATCTATATATTGTATAATAAGCAGCTTGAAAAGGCCTAAGATTACAATGAACTAAGATTTCTTGGTGGCTGTTGGATGCCGGCTGTATTGATGCTAGTGTGAGTTTTACAGAGTGTGTGAGTGTCACACTGGTCAGGGTTGGATGCAGGGTGTACTGATGTGAGTGTTAGTTTTACGGAGTGTGTGAGTGTCACACTGGTCAGGGCTGGGTGCAGGGTGTACTGATGTTAGTGTGAGCTCTACAGAGTGTGTGAGTGTGACCTGTGCCCCCCCCTTCCCCCCCCGACAGCGTCTCTCTGGTCAGGGTTACTGCTTCTCTGCCTCCCTGCCCCCGATGCTGGCCTCAGCTGCCATAGAGGCCCTCAACATCATGGAGGAAGACCCAGGTACTGCTGCAGACACATTAACACACTCACTTTCCCTTGCACGCACATACACACACACACCCTCTCTCGTACACACACACGCACACACATACACACTCTAACTTATACTCACACGCACACACACTCACTCTCTCTTTCTCTCATATTCTCATACTCTCTCTTACACACACACACACCCACACACACACCCGTTGTCTCTCACACATACACACAAGCACACACACACTTAGAGCATACTCACATGCACACACTCCCACTCTCTCCCTGTCATACTCTCATACTCTCTTTTACACACACACACACTCACTTATACTCACACGCACACACACACACACTCCCACTCTCTCTCTGTCATACTCTCATACTCTCTTTTACACACACACACACACACACACACACTCACTTATACTCACACGCACACACACACACACTCCCACTCTCTCTCTGTCATACTCTCATGCTCTCTCTCACACACACACAAGCACAAGCATAAGCATGCGTGCATACACACATTCCCTATTTCTGCAGCGTACTGTGCAGGATTGGTTTGGACAGAATGGGGTTCATAGACCTCAGAAGTACTGAATGTGTTGAATCGTCGTTTCAGCGCAACTGGGCAGTGTGAGGCTGTTTATTCAGACCATACGCACTGATTCCAACCTCCACATTCCCTGTACTTTTTTTTTTCCTTCTTAAACCTTTATAAATTTCTCAGAGGGATTCCTCTAGAAGTTTCTTGGAAAGATTTGTATCAATTTAAACTTTTAAAAAATAACGATTTTATTATTTTCATCTTGCGCCAATCTGCACATAGGCTCTTAAAGCACGGGGGGCAGATGGCGGGAAAACGCTGTTTTTACCGCTCTTCTCTTCTCTCTTTGCAGGGATCTTCGCCATCCTGAGGGAGAAATGCAGACGGGTCCACAGAGCTCTGCAAGGGTGAGTTTTTTTTAATGGGTTTTTTTCCACGGAAGGAGCCGCCATGTTGGCTCTGAGGCCTGTAATTTCCCCCCGCAGTCGCCGGCAGAACCAGCCAATGCGCGCTCAGCATAAAAGCTGCCTTTTCACATGTGCGCTCAATAAAAGGGGGAAAATGACTCTTATTTCTCAGAGACCGAGGACTTTTGGAAACGCTTCGGCGTTACAGTGTAAATAACGACACCGTACTCTGCGGATAAGCATTTATGGCGGTAACGCTGATTTGCCTCAGGTTTCCGTGGAGACGCTGTGGAAGCGCTCGGTCGGTTGTAGACCTCGGCCATTTTCGAATAGTTTGGCAGCTTTGCCCATCAGCAGATTGGCCGCAAAGGGTTCTTGTCAGGACTCAGAAGGGGCCTGGAGTTGTTTTCTGTACGAAAATAAGACTCGGGACGTGTTTACGGGAGGAATCATCCACTTCATTAAGTGTTTAGTTTGTCCGACTACTTTCATTGGATTTGATTTCCTCACTTTGTTTAAAAAAAAAATAAATAAATAAAATAAAATAAACACACAATGGGAATACCCTGGTGTAGAACATTCTGGGGGATGTAGTTTTGTAGATAAGTCAGTGAGTGGATTCACATGCCAAGCAGAACCTTACATATATAACATGCATTCATTGATGTCTTTTAGGCAGCCCAAGCGTGAGTTAAACAGGTTTTTTTAGATGTATGTACTTTCAATTACTGAAGCAGGCCTAAGTGCCCTTTCGATCTGGCTTTCAGAATTTTTTGACTGTGTTTACTGTTTAGGCTCAGCAGAGCTTGCCATTTTTGTCTTCAGAGCAGATTAATCGGATTTCAGGTTAGACCTTAAACAGAAAATAATTAGAAATCCATCTTATATGGTGCGAAGCAGGAGGCTTTTCTTTGCAAAGACTAATTAATAACGTTGGGGGTGGGGGGGGAATACCCTGGCCCAAAGCACTGTGGGAAATGTAGTGCCATTACTTTATCCAGTGAGTGGACTTGCATCCCAAGCAGGAGCTTTCGTACATGTAATGTATTCCTGGTACTCACTGTAACGACATGGATGAATCCCTTGGGGTCTGGGGAATGTGTGTTGTTGGTAGTGAGGCACTATTTTATACTCCATCAGCGTGTTCTCTCGAATGCTTAAGTACTTCTTGTTCCTCTCTTAGGGAAGAAAACTACTGCGGTTGTGTTCGTAGACTCACCTTCTCGTGTTACTTCGTCTGTACGCGATGAAGCCTTCTGGAGTATTCGCAGAAACCTCCAGCTCCAATCCGTCTTATTTTTGCTGGCCGTTTGCGTGCTTCAGCGCGGTTGCCCTGAAATTGCCCTGGAAGAAGAACAAAAAAATGAGTGTTTTATTAATGGATCACAGACACCCAAAGCTTTTAATAACACAAAGGAGTCGGGCTTAGATTACCCACACGTCAGGCCCAATATTCTCCATACTGGAGCCTGACCGACTTAGCAGTGAAAAGTGGCGTAACTCTGCCTAACTTCGAGGACCTGCTTTGTTTGAAAAATAAAAATAAAAACACCTCTGGAGATTTAATACTTCCGACGAAGCGTAATCTCGTGTGGGCTGGAGTCCTAAGCCAGAAAATTCCGGTGTCGCTCCTAACGCACGGCTAACTCCTCCTAGGGTTAATAAAGGCAAAACACGACTCTCTCTGTCTGGTCAGATTTAGAGTCATGTGATTTGTAAAAAGCGTTCGTTCATGCGATAAACACAACAGCTTCAGGGGGATTTGATTAAACAGACCCGGGGAGAACAGCTGTTCTGCTGGCTTGTGCGATTCCCAGGTAGCGGGCGCCTCCGGGCCGGATCTGTGCCGGTTCTGGCCCGAAGTCAGCACTGCTGGGCTGGATGCGGTGTAGATCCGGCCCAGAGTCGCTTGTTGTCTGAGTCGCTATGGATGGTTATCCACATCCACATGTCCACTGTCACAGCAGTGGGATTTTATTTGTTTTATTATTTTTTTTTATAACGTACCATTTTTACCAAACAGTCGATTCAGTAATTGCAAAAATAATTCCTCGGCTATCTTGATAGCTAGCTTGCAGAAATATATTATGGTAGCCGTGTGACATGCGTTACTTCAGTGACAATGACAGGAAGGACACAGCAAGACTAGTTTGAAATGTTTTAGCTTCATCCTCATGACTGCTAGCCCTCTCACATCATGTGGAAGTCATTACTGCAAGTAGCCCATTGTAATCGACCGAAACAAAGCTAGGATGACAGAGGAGGAAGTACTGGGGGGGGGGATGGTTGGGATGCTCGGGGGGGGGGGGGGGGGGGGGGTCATTGTTGTGGGCACAGTGGGGTGGGGGGATGTTTGAAATGATAAACCACCCCAGCAAACCAAATCAGGCAGGACATCTGCAGCCACCAATCAGATCGCAGCAGGCCTCTGCCACACAAGCTTGACTCTGTTTTCCAGTAAGTCAGAGCTTCAGTGTCTGGAAATCTACACAAGGTTTTATATAGTCTGCGGCATGCCAAACACATCTCCTGTGTACAAGATAATGTCTTATCTGTACAAATCAGTTTTCAAGACTGTGTTTTACATGTGTGTGCATAGAGAATAAGCTATACCCATGAACAGGATACATCAAATTGATATTAAAATAATAATGTATGCAGACAAGAGAAAATATAACATGATTAAATAATACATTTTACATTCAGGAAACCATGCTGACAAACTGCACCAGGTTATTTGTGCGTTGTGATATAGGCCACCGTACATGGGAGATGGTCAGTTCTGCATCCCGGGACAGAAAGCACCGAATTAATCCTGATTAGTCACTCCCTGTTTTGAGGAGAGCTGTTGATAGTATGTTTTGTGTATGACACCAAATCCGATCCTTCATGGACTAACAGAAGAGCATTCCCCCCTCCCCCCCCCGTTATGGGATTGCGTGCCATGGAACAACCCCAAAATGTCCGCCGCGCCGTCAGATTTTCTGTTACAGTTTTGGGCGCCGCTGTGTTTGGGCTTCTTTGTGGTTCTTTGCTGTCAGTTTTAATGCATAACGTTTTGGGGGGGAGGGGGGAGGGGGGATGGGGGATGGGGGGGATGCTTCGGTTGCAGCTTGGCTCTGTGGAAGATATCCTGCTCACGTCCAGTACTTGCACATTTGCAATTTTCCTTTCAGCACTCTGAAGTGGATTTATATATGAATAATAATTTATATATGAACGCATGGATGCACTGTGGGATTCATGTTTGTAGTCTTACGCTGCGCTGTTTTGGTCTCATTCCAGTGACTTGCTGGTTTTTCCACCTTCATCAATCAAATTTTTGAGTTGGGTGTGGCTTGATTATTATTTAGGCCTGGCTCGCAGTTGGCTTTCCAATTGATTCCAAAAGTGTTGGATGGGGTTGATGTTCTATGCAGGCCAGTCAAGTTCTTCCACAGCGATCTCAACAAAACCATTAAGATTTGCTTTCAACTAAGGGGCCTAGCCCAAACCACATGTTGTCTACGTCTAAGTCACTCCGGATAAAAGTGTTTCCTAAATGTAAAAAAAATGGCATTTGCTTGAGATTTGAAAAAAAACGATGAAACTTGCCAAACCATGGCTAAAACTCAGCAAGTATATTAGTCCTGTATTTAGACTTAACATCTTATTCCTATTACTTTTTTTGCTAAATAAGACAGAAATAAGATTTGTGGTAAGAAAATTTAGCTTGTCAGGCAAACAGTAACTGAAGACGAGTTCATACTTCCTACTTGAGAGGGGGAAAAAAGGTTTTAAAGTCTCATTACAAGACTAAAACACTTAAGCCAGTCTTGGTTTCAATTGTGTACCTGAATTATGTGTGTTTGAATGTGACTCTCCTCCACTCCCCCCCCCCCCCCCTCCCCCCCCACAGAATTCCCGGCCTGAAGTTAGTGGGAGAGCCTTTCACCCCGGCTTTCCACCTGCAGCTGGAGAACGGCTCCGGGTCCCGGGACACGGACGTCAAGACGCTGCGGAGCATCGTGGATTACGTGAGTCACCGAGAAACCCCCCCCCCCCCCCCCTCGATTGGTTGAATTGGTTTGAACGTAATTTGAAAACTGAAGTGATTCTCGTCACCTGGCAAAAAAATTTTTAAGTTCAGGGTGGTTATGACGCGATGCAGTACATCCCGCTTTGGGGCGGTGGAGGGGTGTACATCTTCTGGCTGGAATGTTGTAAATATATTGAGGGATGAGATTTTTCTGGGGGGGGGGGGGGGGGGGCTATTCATGGTAGTAGTGTGTCTGGAAGTCCAGCTGCCTGGGGGTTCTTGCTTGAGTTCCACACCAACGTTAGCTGACGCTCTAAAGTTTACAGTTGCCTATCTGCATGCGTCCTGGTGAGAAGTGCTGAAGTTGCATCTTCTCTTTTTTTGTGCTCTTGAATTGCCTCAACCAGTGTTTGGACCGAAAGATCGCACTCACCCAGGCTCGATACTTGGATAAAGAGGAAAGATTTCTCCCACCTCCAACGTAAGTTTGAATAAATGTATTTGATTTTAAACGACTAAAAACATGGAGGCATTTCCTTCGTCCCTTGCAATATTTGAACCAACAGAAACTGGCATAATGTTTTAAGGAATGGCATCATCCAACTCATGAGTTATACAGTTTGCTATTTCCTATTGGTCTAAATTGTGAGGAGTATGCTTCAGTCTAGATGTGCACTTGAAGCATTTAATTTCCTAACATTGTCCCAGCAGTTTTTAAAAACATAACGTTTGAAAAGCATTGCCTGTATCAACATAACTATTCGCCATGGAACAGTAGTAATAATAGCTGTTTTAGAACAGTCCTTGATAAATGCCGTTCGTGCTTCGGATTTATTTGGTTGGGGATTCAATTCTGATGGTATCACGTGTCTCGCCGAGTGTCTCTGCATAATGTCTAAATGAATCCAGCTGCGTTGGGTTTGGAGTAAACAACGTGCGCTGTGTCTGTCGGTAACGGCGGAATGTCTCTCCCTCCCTCTCCACTAGAATTCGGGTGGTGGTGACCGTTGAGCAGACCGAGGAGGATATCGAGAAAGCCGCGCTTTTGATCCGAGAAGCAGCGCTCGCCTTGCTGAAGTAGTTTATCGGGGTGCAGTGGAACGGAAGAAGAACTCACGAAAATCCACGGTTATTCACGAAAAGTACTACGCTCGATATCACAGGTGGACCTGGCCATTCACTAAGGGGGTGGGACCGCGTGCCTCTCTGTAAACTGCCCAGCTCTACATCGCCCATAAGCAAACGGGGGGAAACAAACGTTGTTTGATATTTGGCACAAGACGTCCGGTAGCCTGCTACAGCTAATGTAACAAGGGCAGCATAATTGTTGCAGTTGTTTTCATGTTCGCCCCCCCCCCCCCGTTTGTTTTTTGTGTCTAATAACGGTATAACAATGACGACGAGGGGCTGATGTTCTCTAATCCACATATAAATAAACGGGGCTGTGTAAAAAAATGCGCAGGCTTCACTCACCGTGTGATTACGCGTCCTGACCCACTGTAAGGCGTGTTACGTCCACTTTAAGTCCCCCTCGAATGATTTGTTACGCGGTCGTATATATCACCGCGAACGTGTTCTGAACCCATAATTACTACTATTTTATATATAGAATTACTTTTATATATATATTGTTGGATCTGACATGCCTTTGCTAAGTTATTATTGTTTTTTCTTATTTTGAACAGGAACCAAATTGCTTGTGTAAATTTTCTTTCTCCTCTTTTGACCAAAGTTTGGATTTTGTCTTAAAAGTCATTTCAAAACATTCTTGCACTGTTCATGCACACATTGTGCTATTTTTCTAATAAATTACAGTTGTTAAGTCAAGAAGACACACTTTAAAATTATGCATAAAATATTTATGGTAGGATTTGTATTTTGATTCCCCTCTCCTTCACTCTGTACTCTTACTGTATTGTACGTGGAACCATTAAGTTTGAGGGGGGATTTTTCAAACATGACTTTTTCTATCATGGTTATAAATACATACTCAATATATTCTGCACAGCATTTTAACCGAACACTTTAATGCTTTGTAAATGGTGGGTGGCAGAACTATTTAACAGGTTATTTCAACGTGAAGTAGCTGTCCAAATATCGAATGTTACGTGTTTACATACACTTTTAAATCAACGTCAACACTCTAAATGTGATTCTCATTGTATTCTATTACAACTGAATATCGAAACTTTGAGAGAAGGTAGTACATTTGCACTAGCATTTATTACATCCTGCATATCCATCTCAATTGCCCATTGCATATCCTTGTTTTTTTTTTTTTAAACTTAATTGCAAATTGCTATTGTACAGAACGGTGTTTTCCATTTTTCTTCGACGCTTCTTGATATACAGTTCATGACGTGCCTTTATTTGTTGCTACTGAGTTGACTGTTCTGATTAAACAGCTGCTGTTTTAGATAATATTAATAAAATAAAATGGGGTGAATTTGTGTGTGTTCATGTGCATTCTAAAACAAACACACATTCATGCTCTCACACATTTTACCTTCTTAGAAATGGGGATTGGAAGCAGGACAGTTCCACAGATTGCGCACATTCTTGTTCTTCCCCACCAAAGTCAGCAAGCCATTTCTTTATGGATTTTTCTTTGTGCAAGGGGACATTGTCATGCTGAAACAGAAAAGGGCCTTGCCCAAACTGTTGCCACAAAGTTGCATGTGCCACAGTCCTCTAGAATGTAATTGTATGCTGCAGCATTAAGATTTCCCTTAACTGCAACTAAGGGTGCCTAGCCCACACCATGAAAAACAGCCCCAGACCATTATTCCTCAGAGTCCAATGGCGGTGTGCTTTACACCACTCCAGCCGACGCTTGGCATTGTGCATGGTGATCTTAGGCTTGTGTACGGCTGCCCAGCCATGGAAACCCAATAGTTCTTGTGCTGACATCGTAGTGGGTGTTGCAACCGAGGACAGACGATTTTCACGCGCTAGGCCACACGCTTCAGCTCTCTGCGGTCCCGTTCTGTGAGCTTGTGTAGCCTTCCGCTTCACAGCTGAGCTGTTGTTGCTCCTATACGTTTCCACTTCACAATAACAGCACTTACAGTAAGACTGGGGCAGCTCTAGCGAGGCAGAAATTTGATGAACTTACTTGTTTGAAAGGTGGCATCCTATGACAGAATGCCCAGGCTAAGATGCTGCCTCCACCAAGTTCCACAGATGAGGTGGGTATGCTTGGGATCATGAGCAGTTATTTTCTTACTCCACACTTTCCTCTTTCTATCACGTTGGTACAGGTTACAGGTTTCACCCGGTATGGATGTAAATACCTTGAAATTAAAGCTGCCAGTCTGCACTTTAGCCTCATATTCATCGTTTCATTTCAAATACAATCCAATGGAGTACAGAACCAAACCAACAAAATTTGTGTCATTGTCCAAACACTTGCATACCACATTGTGTGAGTTTGTGTCATTTTCCTAAATTTATCAGGCTGTTTCTCTAATCGTGTGTGTCACACCACAGTCTATCGTTAATCTTCACTATATTAGATGAAGATTGACGATATATAAAATACAAATACCTTTTCAGTTATAAGCTCACGCATCCCTGATCATTTCCTTCCAATCAGAGCTATAAAAGATCAGACCGGTAAATTAAAAAAACAAAAAGAACAGAATTGGGAGATGGATACACGTATCGATTGGCAGGCCTATCCAATGCATTAGCATGTATCGTAATTAATCTGGAGTTCTCGCCGCAGGTTCTCGCCCGTAGATGGCGCGTAAACCACAGTGCAAGTCGGCTTCTACAGCGCGGACCTCCCCCGGGAGAGTTCAGCGCTACGTCACAGGTGGTGGGAGAGTTTCTTGGTTAACTTTTCCTTTTTTTTTTTTTTTTTTTGAAGTAGGTTAGATACTGCATGAAACAGTGGAAAGGGGGTACCGACAGCGGCTGGTCTCCCTTTTGATTTAAGGGGATGAAATGCGCCGTTATTTTGCAAACAAATTATCATAAACGGGAGATTCATTTATCGCACACCTGAGATTTAGAAGAAATTTCAATGCTCAATTCTTTATGAGTTGTCGTATAGGTCGTATAGCGTGTAAAGGGATTCCTATTTACAAAACGCTCAGCTAGCAAAGTTGGTGCCTTGAAGTTTTTTTTTCTAACAGGCTCGGATGCGATTTCCATAGGATCGCTCATATTATATACACAGTCGTACCAAGGGAGTCTTCGGCTGTGGAGCGATGTATAAATCGAGGATAAAGTCTGCTGTTTTAACCAACTTAATAACTTTGATGCTGCTGGTTTCTTCGGATCCGAGTCTGAGATGCGCAGGTAAGTTTGCTTTGTTTGTTTGCGTTTATTGTGGAATCTGTCGTTTTTTTCCAAGCCGGGTAGCGAAAATATTTGTTTCATTTGGCGCCTCGACCCAACGCATTGTTTGGAATTAAATGTGCCACATGATTGATACCTGTATTAGCCTACACGCGTGGAGAAAGTCCGGTTCTTTACAATTTAATATATATCGGAAAATAATTGTTATACCATGACTCGTGTGAATTGTATGGTCAGGATGGTGGAATTTTGAGTGCAGTCAAATAGTTTTTCCTGTGTGGGGATTTGCGCCGACGCTGCTTAATCAGTAATGAATATGCGCTTGCTTTAATGTTTATATAAGTGGGCTGTTTCTCGTGTTTGGACTGCACACAACTAAAACAACGTTCGTTCGGTATCCAGGAAACATTAAGATTCGGTTCAACAAGCACTACAGTTGTTCTTAGTGCTAGATAAACTTTGGTTGTTAACATCTGACCCGGGGCCATTTGAAAAAGCATCTCTGAAAAGGGTCCATAGACTCTGGAGGCAAGAGGGCGTTTTCCTGTCTATTATTTATAGCTAAAGGGTTTTGTCCAAAACTGGATGGCTGGATTACCAGGCTTGCACGCGCAATCTCCACGGACAACGCTGCCATTCACGCGCAGTACCATGGGCTATGTGCGCGTGCAATTCTCGCTCAAAATTAACCGACGCAGTGAAAGGCCGTTGTTTGAAAGGCTTTTGCGTGTCCGACCTGGGAGAAAGGAACGCCGTAGGGAAACTTCTGTGGAACGGTGGAGACGAAAACCAGTGGACGTGTTAATCAGATGCATATTTGAAAGTGATCTCTTGCCTTTGTCGGTCTTGGTAATCCATTTATCTCTCTATGGGGGGTGACAGATGTTGAGATTTCCTGTTTTCAACTTGGGGTGCAGGGTTTTGCCATTTGGCAACTGGATTTAGGGGGGTGGGGAAAGGGCAATTTTGAACCTTTCTACCTCACGTTCACTTCTTATTGGACGTATTTCTTCACAGGATAAAAGTTAAAAATGAATAATTGGTTTTTTAAAAAGTGTTGACGAATGTAAATTAACGCATCCAGGCCGAATTATTTTGATGACTCCAAAGCATTTCTGTAGGATGTGCAAGATACTACGTGTTTTTTTTTTTTGTTTTTTTTTGTAAGCAAGGTTTCATACACGTTTCGAGGTCAAGAAAAAGGTGGAAGGTTTGTTTTTTCCCTCGTTAAGCTTTTGGCAGCCCCTGGAGGTACATATCTTTAACTCCGCGATAGCCCTCTATCAAGTTGTTTCTGGTGTGGGGGTGGGTAGGCCTATTCAACAGAGCCATTGACATGGTAATTCATTCACTTGCTAATAACAGGCCTTGAAACTATAGTGCTTTGTGGCACAGGACCAAACAAAGGAGTATTTCTAAGTACGCATTAATTTGAAAATGAAATTGTGCCGTTGAGAAAGCAGAGGTGGACCATTGCATCTGTCGTTGTATTGTACATATACTTTATTTGCGGTAATATTGTTGAAGCAAGTTGACAGTTAGGAGACCTGTTCCACTTGATATTATTGACTTCCATTCCCTTCGTTAAAATGGAGGGTTAGTTTGTGGATTTCTAAAATCTCTAATATATATTAGATGTCTTTACACACATTCAGCAATATTAAGTTGGGAACTCACTCACCTTTCACTGAATGGATGAACATGTTATTACACTAAGTGCAAAGGTGTAAAACTGATGTACAATTTTGCCAAATTGGTCTTGTTATCCGGAACTGTAACTCACCAAAATTAAAATAAAATGAGTCAGTAAAGATGCTAGGCTTCAGAGCTGTGAAATCCTTGCTCGTTTAGAATTGTCTTCTGATTGAAAGATCTTAAGTTGGATCAAGAGCTCAACAGCAGCTCTTGCGTGGATGCTCATGGATCTGACTGCTGCGGTTCACGCACCCGTATACCCACAGTTGTGAAAATTCAGTTTGCACACAGTGAGAGGACCCCCGCCTGCTTTCAGCACACTGTTTCAGCCCTGTCTGCAAGTCGGCCAGGATGATGATGAACTGCGTTAAAAAGAGATTAAGGGAAAAAAATGATCTGCGCATGAGAAGGGCTGTTAAATCCTTCCACCTCGTGCTGCAGAGCCGTTAAATGAAGCGAGCATAGTGTGGGTTGGACACGGTTGAAAAGTTAGCCAGAGTTCAGCCTGCTAATCGGGTGTTAACCTGGGCTGTGGGAATATTTTCGAAAGCCACCGGGTATTCCAGGGTTCAGCCAATCATATTTCTGTTTAAAAAAAAATCCAACGAAAAGAAACCCTGATCCCACTTTATTATTTTTTTCGAACCCATGCCTTTCTTTTTTACATGGCTGCATTAAAGTCCTGTGCATTCCCTAAGTTTTGGTTTGGTGGGTTTTAATTCTGCTCAGCCTGCTCGCATCACTCTGGTCACATGTCAATCAAGAGCAAATATGACACGGGGGGGAAAAACACAGACCTCTCCCGATGGTCTCCCTCCTTGAACTTTTGTGTGTGAAAATGTTTCAATCCAGGCCAACGATAGTTGAGAGAGTTGACCCACTTGAGTTAAAACACTGCGTTTCGACTGAAGTTTAGAGAGTAAAAACAGCTTGCCAGCCCTACTCTTTCTCCAGCGTCTTTTAAAAAAAGGTATATTAACATGCTGCTACATTTTAGTGTTAGGTATGGTCTTGTGTAGTTCTTTTGGCCGGCTGACACGTCCCTTGGAACTTACAGATGAACTTTGAACTTAACTCTTCAGGTGCTCTGAGGAGTTTGAGAGTGTGTGTGAGATGCAGCAAACATCAGCCAAACTTTTAGTCTTCTTCAATTATGATCGTGATTTTGAGCTGGTGACGATGTAGGCTGTTGCTAGTGAATTCAGTCTGTTGCACATGGAGGGGGGGTGGGGTTAGGGTTAGGGTTAGGGGGTTTGGGGGCTGCACAAGGCAAGGGTGGGAAAAAAAACACATGCACACTGCAGATGACTCACGTCTTAATGTGTTTGTTTATTGTTTGCTACACGGCTTTAATTCCGTCCGGGAGTAGCTTTGATCTCTTACGAGGTCCCCAGCGTGAGGCCCGTGGGGAGGGTTGTGGGGGGGGGGGGGGAAACCCAACCCCCCCCCCCACCACCAATGATGGATGCCATGCTAATAACCTAGCTCAGCCCCCACCGTCGACAGGAACATCTGCAAACATAACAAGAGGGGAGGGACCGCTGTTATGGGGGGGGTGGCTACCTCAGCCAATCAGAGCCAAAGATATCTGTCAGGCTGAGCTGTGATTGGTCTCATGTGTACAGGACTGTAATTCATACACAAAAACATTGCTCTCGCCATGTTTGTCCAGTGCATGAAAAACCAGAACAAGGAAGACTAAAACAAAAAAAAAGTATCATTAGGCAGACAAGGAAAATGGCTGTACTCCCATGTGCACACGTATGTGTGTGTGTGCGTGCGTGTGTATGGTCATGTGCTTGTGCAAATGCCTGACTTTTGACCTTAAATCTGTTTTTACCTCCAAAGAATAGGCATTTATTCAGTAAAATAGCAATGTACCTCATCCATAGCTTTCAACATCAAATTTAGCTTTATTTTCTTATTATGACATCGTTACCAGAAACAAATGGGAAAGGTTGTGAATACTATTGGATGTGTTACTATTGACTTTCACAAAAATCTGAAACTTTTTTTTTCAAACAAATAAACAGATTTCTTGTCATTCTGTTTGAAAATAAGCCATTTGCTGTCAAAAATGGTGTTTTCTGTGCATGTCAACAAACTGTTGGAACGGTTTGAGATGGCAGTTGAAGGACGGTGTTTCAAAAGGTTGGCGATTAGGAGCAAGTCGGTCGTGATGGAATTCCAGAATTTAAAAATATTTGAAAAGGGACGTAGCCTTGTCAGTCAACGACCAAAAACGCCCCGGGTCCCGCCAGGACCTATTAACACGAGAGTCTGCTTTCTCAGCCCCGCGAAGTCTGGGATGAGAGCAAATCGGCCGCTTCAGTTTCTTTAGTGTTGTCTGTCAGGACAGCGCTGGATCCAGGGGGGTACAGCTGCTGTTTTCATTGAGATCACCTCCCTCTGGCCTCTTTCACGCCGTGTCTATCTCACTGTGCGAGTTTACACCCCTTTCTGCTCGAGTTCACACACTTTAACTGCTGTTACATTTACAATACAGGCATTCGGCAGACGCTCATATCCTTACATAGCATTTGCATTGCATCCATTTATACAGCTGGATATATACTGAAGCGATGCAGGTTAAGTATCTTGCTCAAGGGTACAACGGCAGTGTACTACCGGGGGAATCGAACCTGTGACCTTCGGGTTACCAGACCAGTTCTTTACCCACTGCTGTCAATCCCACGAGTGGTGCACAGATGAAAACAGTTGATTGCAGGGCTTGGTAGGCTAATGAGCCTCATGTCGTGCATCTGCGAGACCAGGTGATGCATTTGACTACCAGCAGTGCTGTAGGCCGCAGTGACGGGGGTATGATGCAGTCCTGGTTAGCTCCTGGCCCAAGGATGTTATTTCGTTTGAGGTCTGAGCTCGAAAAACCCAGTAAAAAAAGTATCAGTCGCTGAGGTTTATCTGTGCCTGCGATCTTAATGTTGGAATTGAGCACGAAAGCAGACCTGGGACAAGTGATTATTTGGAAAAAACGTGAACCCTTTAGGTGCTTGTAAAACTTTGAAAACTTTGAAGATGGTTCCTGAATTCTTAAGGAAACATGTACAATGAAACATAATCACATGAAAGAAGAAATTCTGTATGTGCTGAACGTTGGTGAAAGTAGTTGTTTCTTTTAAAATGGCCAGTTATCGGCAGGAATTTACTGGGGTCTGAATGTTAAACTGTTAAACTGCTGAAGTATTAAAAATAAAGTATTTCACCCTGGTCCACTCAAAAGAGGCCAGTGAATTGCTTATTAGAGTCAGTACATTTAGGGGGAAAAGATGGCATGTTGGTTCAGTGATCCCGTCGTTTCTCATGGTCATTGAATCAAAACTGACAGGACAGACACATCTCATGCATTAGAGTGACTGGCATCTCATCCAAGCACACACACACACACACACACACATACACACCTCCTGGGTGTCTGAATTGGGAATGAGGTCTCCTGTTCCTCCTCAGACACATAGGACAGGCCTTGTTCTTGCAACCTTGGTGTGTGTGTGTGTGTCCGCGCGAATAAATGAGTGAGAGTGAGTGAGCGTGTGTGTGTGCGTGTGAGAGGGAGAGTATGTGAGTGTGTGTGTGTGTGAGTGTGTGTGTGTGTGTGTGTGTGAGTGTGTGTGTACCTGAAAGGTCCCGCTGACTCCAGAAATTTTAGGGCCAATCATGAGTTTTAATTTTAAATGTTTTTTTTTCTTTTAATGATAAAATCCATTCCGGTGACTCATTTTCCAGGGCGTGGATTCAGATCAAAATGAGGTAATATTGTTTTAGGTGGTATTGGAATATCATTGTTATTCAAGGGCGAGAAAGAAACGCTATACTTACACGTTTTTTTTCCCTCAGAAGGCACGCAATTAGACTTGGAAAATGAGCGTATCTGTGAAAATTCCTGCTTTGCTGTGACATGGTCGCGATAAGCGAAGTGTGTGTTCAGAAACGCATTACTCATAACTCTCCACGTTAGGCCCTCCACACTGCGTACAATCGGTCAGTTTCAGCCTGAGTCTCAAACGCTAAAACCATTATTTACTCGTGTCAGTCAGCAAACGTGCATTTCAGTCGGAATAACTTCGTTTGACGGACAGCCTTGGGCCCCGCGTGCCAAACGTGTTCTGAATTTGATGTGTGTGTTTTTTTTTTTTGTTTTTGTTTGTTTGACTGTGTTCCACGCAGCAGTGAATTTCGCTGAGTCTCACGCATGTTCTTCGGGGTTTTTTTCTCTCGGTGGGACGGTGGCCTTGCTCCGTCTCCACGTCGCACGAAACCCACTAAAAAAGCGGTGTTTTTCCACAAGCCGCCCGAATTCAGGGTTCAGAAATAGACTCCCTGAAAAGGCTGTGGTCTCTCGAAGCAGCATGCGGCCAAGTATCAACACAAATGAATAGCAGCCCTGTTTAGTTCCAAAGGCTTTTTATTTCTGTCTTTCTGTCTTTCCCTCTCTCCGAGAGGTTTTCTTGCAACTGGGCGGTCAGATTTACAGCAGTCCTGAAAAACTGCTGTTCGTAAAAGTAAACTTTTACTTTTTTTTTTTTGGGACTGTGGGGTCCTTGTAGGCCAGCGTTACGCCTGTGCAGTGGGACTTTCAGTTTTATTTATTTATGTTTTTTTTTTACCGTACGTTGAGTTGGATCCTGGTAGTTCTGCAGCGAAGAGTCTTTCCAGCATAGAGAGAGAGGAGACTGACAGACAGTGAGAGAGAGAGAGAGAGACATGGAGCGAGTGAGTGAGTGAGAGAGAGAGAGAGACATGGAGCGAGTGAGAGAGAGAGAGAGAGAGACATGGAGTGCGTGAGTGAGAGAGAGAGAGAGAGAGAGAGAGACATGGAGCGAGTGAGTGAGAGAGAGAGAGAGACATGGAGCAAGCGAGTGAGTGAGAGAGAGAGAGAGAGAGACATGGAGCGAGTGAGTGAGAGAGAGAGAGAGAGAGACATGGAGCGAGTGTGAGAGAGAGAGAGAGAGAGAGAGAGACATGGAGAGAGTGAGTGAGAGAGAGAGGAGGAGAGCTAGCTTTCCAAGGCTGTCAGTGGAGAGCACGGTCCCTGCCAGCAGTGGGGGGGGGATGTAGGGGGTGGGAGGTGTAGGGGTGAGCTGTTGAGCTGGAGGAGCATTAGCAATCTTGTTAGCATTTTGCTGGGTTTGCGTAATGGGGGACGCTGCAGAACTGACGGTTGAGTTTTAAAGCGCTCTCGGAAGAAAGACGGGGGCTGCTCTGTTTGAGAAGCTGCTTTGCGGCCGGCAGTTGCCATTCTCTCTCTCTGAGGCTAACGCTAGCGGGCATTCACTCTCTCTGAGGCTAACACTAGCTGCTGTTATCGCTCTCTGAGGCTAATGCTAGCTGGCGTTCTCTATCTGAGGCTAACGCTAGCTGGCATTCTCTATCTGAGGCTAACACTAGCTGCTGTTATCGCTCTCTGAGGCTAATGCTAGCTGGCGTTCTCTCTCTCTGAGGCTAATGCTACCTGTCATTCACTGTCTCTGAGGCTAATGCTAGCTGGTGTTCGCTATCTGAGGCTAAAGCTAGCTGGCGTTCTCTCTCTCTGAGGCTAACGCTAACTGGCGTTCTCTCTCTCTCTCTCTGAGGCTGTTTTCACGCCCAGCGCCCACTCTGTTCCGTGTAGCACCTCAGTCCCAAAACTGGGCCTCCGTTTCTCCTCTCTGAAGAGGTCTCGGAGGAGTGTGCGTCAGTCCGGTTTACATGCCCTTTACCGCCTCGATTTTCTCCCTTTTTTAAAAAAAAAACACGAGAGCACGGAAACGACTCTCTCTGTCACTCTCGTAAATCCACTGACCCAAGGAGCAAAAACTCAAGCTGGCCAAAGATAACACAAGTCGGCCCACCCGCTCGTCAGCCACAGAGAGGCGCAAATCCGCTCCGTCAGGCCAAGGCACTCTTTCATCTATCCACTGTTGCCACGGTTACACCTGGATCACAAAGTAAAGTAAAGCAATGCGAACGCAGCCAGCTCAGGTAGCGTATATATATTCACAGGTGATGCCTGTGCTGTCACGCCTCTGGAGTCTCCTGTTGGGCTACCAGAAGCACATCTCTTTTCCCGGCTTGTCCAGAAAGGGTTAGGGTTAGACACCGAGAAGCTCTGTGCTCTCCGCTTTCCGTTTCTCTCCCGAGAAGGTCGTCCTGTAAGTGGGGTTTTCACCGCTGTGAAAGGGGATGCGCGAGTAACGGTCTTAAACCGGTGTTCTGTTTATTTAATTACCATAATATTTTTAAAAATAGTTTTCAGCGTTCAGTGAAATAATGTGTATGAAATGGTGGGTGGGAGTGGGGGGGGGATAGGGTTGCTTGTTTAAACTGGCATTGGAAGATGGGGACAGTGTGTATTGCGGTTAGACAGTAGTCATTCACACGCACACAGGCACACGCACACACGCGCACACAGACACACTCGCACACACACACACACACACATACACACTCACACTCACACACACACACACACACACACTCTCTGCTCGGGGTTTGTGGAGGATGTGCGCTGATGTAGCGGTAAGGACGCTCGGAAGGTTCCAGATCCCGTGTCGCACGAGCAGTAAGAGGAGCTGACACGGCGGTTTGTGAGGCGCGGCGGGGCGAGCGAGAGAGAGAGAGAGCGAGCGAGAGAGAGGGAGAGAGGGAGAGAGGGAGAGAGAGAGGGAGAGAGAGAGAGAGAGAGAGAGAGAGGGAGAGAGGGAGAGGGAGAGGGAGGGAGAGAGAGAGAGAGAGAGAGAGCGAGCGACAGAGAGAGAGAGAGAGCAAGAGTGAGAGAGAGAGGGAGAGGGAGAGAGAGAGAGAGCGAGAGAGCTCTGTTTTTCTGGGGAAAGGAATATTAATGCGGTTGCCTTCAGTTGGAAAGTTGGACCGCGCGCGCGTCGTCCCTGGTGCCGGACTAATGCCGGAGGTAATGCAAAATGTTTTCAGAGCCGCCCCCCCCCCCCTCCTTCCCTGTCCCCCCCCCCCCTCCTTTTTTTTTATTCCCCCATCCCAAGATTTTGCCCAAGGCGAAGAAAGATAAACAAAAGCAAATTTGAAGCCATTAAGCGTTCTTTCAGATAATAGGCCAGCGGCACACAGTCTCGGGTTCGAATCCGGTCGTGCTGAAGCTCACGCGCGATCTGTGATGTCATCGACCTGGGGAAAGAGGGCTGAGGCTCGGTTGTGCTTGCCTGCTCTCTAGGGACCCCTAGAGGCCGGCCGGTCGGTCGGTCGGGTTTCTGGTTTCTGCCTCCCAGAGCAGCACATCATGAAGTGCCTCTCTCCAGCCCCTGTATGTGTGAACTTGATTTGTGGGCTGCGGTGTGAAAAGAAGCAGCTGGTGACATCGTATGTTTCAGAGGAGAACCGCACGTATATATGCGTACGCTCTCCCACGCTGGAGATCGCCACAGGAATGTAGGTGTAAATAGCTCATTGGGCATGCCAAATTAGGGTGGGAATTTTACACACACACACACACACACACACACATGCATACCCACACCCACCCACCCCCACACACACACACACACACACACGCATATGCACAACATGGTACGACGACTATAGGGTTTCATTTCAGTTGTGGATTGCAAATTGCGTCGGACTGCAAATGGGTGTGTGATTAACTGTGTTTATTTAGTTTCGGCGATTCAGCTGTGCTCAGTTCATTGGTGTTTGGCTCTTGTCTGGAAACCCTTTTTTTTTTTTTACAGGATTTGTCTAAGAACCTGAGAAAATGCAGCTATTTACTTTTGCTACACAAGCAAACATTTTTTCCCGAAGTCCTCTCTATGCAGCTTTCCTTCAGGACTGACAGTTATTTTTGTCTTTCATTGATGCTCAGTGACTGAATGCGATTATGTAAAAACATGCCTGCTTTTTACAGGATTAAATGATAGTTTCATGAAGGTCAGAAAAAAAGTTCTCAGATTGAATGCTGTTCTTTGTTATTCTGATTTCAAGTCCCATCCGGAGCTCTAGTCAAACCCAGCCTTGAAAGTTGTGTTTTCTGGACCCAAACTCGGTTTGTAATGGTTTTGTACATAAAGATAATTAGTCCTAGCCCTTAAACATCAGGTGCTTTTGTTTTATTTTCTCAGCAGGAGCGCATGTTTACTCCATGGAAAGAGGAAAGACTAATCATCCCGGCTAACCCACAAAAACGTTCTCACAGCGTTACCGGAATGTTTGGTCAGTGTTGTAACATTGGCGCTACGCGGCAGCAACATTGTGAGAACGGTTTGGTTGTTCGCTGCGTTGATTGCTCGTAAGTTAGCGCCAAGGCCAGCATCCTCGCCTGAAACACAAAGACGTCTCGCTAATTAGCTGTAGCGCTGAACTGAGGGAGACCTGATCCTGCTGGGCAAGCTGCACGGAAACCCAGCAGCGCTTCGCAGTAAATAGCCCCGTTAGTGTTTTTGTGGAGGAAATGCCCAATCCGGCAGCTGGCGAGGGTTTGCCGTTTGCACCTCACCTAGTTTTAATGCCGCTCCTTGAGGGTCCAATCAAAATATCAACCGGTCACTTGGGATGACGAACCGAGAAGAAGTTGCTTGGCTGAGTTGTTTTGAAGGGGGGGTGGGGGGGGCGGGAGAGGAGAGGAGAGGGGTACTGGTTCCTATATTAGTCGCCTCAGTATTCAAGCTCGTGAACTTATGGTACCGTCAGCCTGATCATGTTGACACTGACGTCAGTCCGCCTCCAAACCTCCGGGGATGATGTGCTTTGCTGCTAAGCTAGTGGTTGGTAATGGTCTGGATGGATCCAGGGCCTCCTGTAAGTGCAGCTCAAGTTCGAGCTGGCTATTCAGTCGTTTCTCTGATCGGCCCGTGTCGCAAGCTAGCAGCAACCAATTTTTAAAACAAGGTTCAGCATTTACAACAAAGTGTACATAAAATTTAACTAATTAGCAATGTGTGTGTCTGTGTGTGTGTGTGTGTGTGGAACGTTAACCAGCTATTTAAAAAAAATAATTTCCACAATTTAACAGCCGGCAAGCTATTACTTATCGTCACTCATAAAAAAAAGCATAAACAGTTTTAGTACATAAAACTAAATTGTGAAATGGAATTTCTTTTTTCCCCGGTTATTAGTTATGACATAGTTACAACAAACTATATATTGTTGGCCAGGCTCTTAGGTGTAACCTGTGCCTGAAGATAAAGGCGGTTCAAAAGGTTCAAAAGAGAGTTTGGCAAGCAACAGGACACAATCTGGTTGAGAGATCTGGTGAATATCTGGGGCTGCAATGGATTTGAAGGAGTAAAGAGAGTCATAGGTTATGAGAGAAACACATTATAAGCTCTTACTCCTCAGCATAAGTTCCTAAAAAAATACTGGCTGTTGACAAGCTGGAACTTCTCTGACCGCTGACAAGAACATCTGTTTTAACCCCAAAATTTCAGTGAATCTGTTGGAACTGCTGAAAAGCGTTTAACCCTTTTGAAGAGTTGGGTGGTTTTTGGAATGTTTTGTTTTCCAAAATTCTAAGTCTGTTCTAGAGCTCCATTGCTTTCAATCACCAGTAGTGATCAGCATTAGAATGTTCAGTTAAGAACATTCTAATTGCATATTGGTGATCTTGCACCTTAAAGGGTTAAAAAAATGCAATAACACTGTTTATTTACACTGTTTCTTGTAGTGGGAATGGTAAAGTACAGTGTTTTATCCAATAATAGGCGTAGGATTGATTTTATCTAACTAATATTGACCATAACTAATATTGACCATTAACTGCCAGTAAGCAAGTGCTGCCCACAGCAATGAATCCGTAATAGAAGGTGGGCATAATTTATATGCGTGCGTTTTATTGGATGCACAAAGTCCAGCAAATGGTTGATGTTCTTACAAACTTTTCTGAAGCATTACATTGCCATTATCGCTGAGCAGTAGCCAGGATGTCAGTGTGAGAGCGCTGACCGGACCTGAGACTGCAGGTGTTTGATCGGAGTCTAATCCGGAACATTCGCCATTTTGAGGAGGTCAAAGGGGAAAGGTCAGTTGAGGTTGAGTGAAATGTACTTTCGTATTTGCTCTCAGAGGCGTGTTTTTCCAAGTGAGGAAATTGCGTGGGCGCCAAGGAGAGCAGACAGTGCTGGTCTGCAAGACACTTCCAGGTACATGCTTAGGGGCTTCCTTTATGTACCTAGTTTATCTTTGTACCAGTGTACCTTTACTCACCAGTTTGTACCTAGCTTTACGAAGGTAAAGTGTACATAGGTTTTGCATGTAGATCGTCTTCTCCAATGTCTGGTAAATTTAACACATGTACCTTACATTATGAGACTAGGCTGTTCTGAGGTCCAGTACTGGAGAACAATAATCTTAAACTCAGGAATATGAAAATGCAGTCTCACCAAGAAGGCCCAGAGGTTCATTTATAATCACCAAGTGTAGTACTTTCCTAACAAACAACAATTTTTGTTGTTACAAAAGAAGGTATGATTGGGCAAGTAACCTATTTTTCACAGCTTCTCTGAAGTGTCCTGTGTTTTTAAAATGAGGAACACTGGTATCATTAGACTGGCTTGTGAAGTGAGGGCTTCAGGACCAGGTGAACAGGTAGTTCGGCCAGGTGAACAGACAGGTAAGGGGGGGCTGCTGGTTTTTGATAAAGTCTGTCACGTACCTGTCGGCACGGCAGCGAGGGCCTCGTTCAGGTGCGCCAGGTGTGCTGCCATGGTGACCGCTGCTAAGGGAGCTCTGTAATAAACCCGGGAAGGGTATTAAAATGCAGGAATGAAATGAAGCGGAGGAGAGCGATAGCAGAAAGATTACATTCTTTCCGTCTTTCAGCTCCTCTGTTTCTGCCCAGGAATTTCCCCAGATGTCTCTGCAAGACCCTGGTGTAAAAAAATGTTTTTTTTTCTTTTTGTTTTGCCATAGTAAGTTTGACCTGTTGAGCCACTTCAATCCCCGTTGACAGTGTCCGAATTAGGTTTTTTTTCTTTTTCTTCTTTACAGAAACACAGTAGAGTTCATAGAGCTTTGCAAAGTTGTCTGCACGCAGTGCTCCTGTGGTCACTTGGGGCCAGGTGCACTCACAGGTGAAAGGCCAGTTCCACACCGCTCCTGGCCCCACTCCTGAGCCAGGTAGCCTTGTACTCCGCATCTGTCTGAGAAATTTCGAGAGCCTCTGGGAAATTCCCCAGTCTGAACAGTTTTGGGGTTTTTTTCCCTCGTTTGACTCTTAACTTTTTTTTCCTTTTTTTGAGCATTCCATCCACAGATTGAGTATGTCACAGGAAGTTGTTTACCACACAGTTTGAGTATGGCACAGGAAGTTGTTTACCACACTGCTTGAGTATGTCACAGGAAGTTGTGTACCACACTGCTTGAGTATGTCACAGGAAGTTGTGTACCACACTGCTTGAGTATGTCACAGGAAGTTGTGTACCACACTGCTTGAGTATGTCACAGGAAGTTGTGTACCACACTGCTTGAGTATGGCACAGGAAGTTGTTTACCACACTGCTTGAGTATGGCACAGGAAGTTGTTTACCACACTGCTTGAGTATGTCACAGGAAGTTGTTTACCACACTGCTTGAGTATGGCACAGGAAGTTGTGTACCACACTGCTTGAGTATGTCACAGGAAGTTGTGTACCACACAGTTTGAGTATGTCACAGGAAGTTGTGTACCACACTGCTTGAGTATGGCACAGGAAGTTGTGTACCACACTGCTTGAGTATGGCACAGGAAGTTGTTTACCACACTGCTTGAGTATGGCACAGGAAGTTGTTTACCACACTGCTTGCTCTTGCCAGTTTGTGAAGTCTGCTTACGTCAGCATGGCTTAAGGCACAGGTAGGGGTGATGCCTGGTTTTGGACCCGAATATCCAGTCTTCAGATTATTTGCACAGGTCCGGTTTGTGGTCTCGCCCGGGCAATATATAAATGTCCAGTCTGAGTAACTTACTGGTGTAACTTATTGTGGGTAAAATGGCGGGAGAGAAAACCGATGAAAACGGGCTGTATGAAGTATGTGGCTGATAAATAGATTACTGAGCTTTAAAAGCCGTGGAGTAATCGGTTACGAACAGCATTCGTCAGGCTCATTCCTGACAGATTTCTGCGGATTTCACAGGAAGTAAAACTCGATCGTTGTCTTCTCTCCCTGCGCTGGTTGTAACACACTGCCTTTCTTACGGTATGTGGTTTCAAAATTATTTATACATTTCTGCTTCTGTTGTGAAGTGAAGTGTCCTTATCGGTTTTTTTTATTCACAGTATGCACTTGGGGGGAGTTAGTGAAAATGCCTTTGCTTTGGTTTTGCCGTGGCTGTTTTGGTCTGTAGTAAAACCGTCATAATGGCAGAGCGCTTGAATCTGTTTTTAATCGACCTCCCGAACAGCCACAAGATGTCGATCGCGCATATTTCCACAACTGTGTAACCTTGCTTCAAATAAAGAGCCTGTTTTTAAAAAATGCATTTATTTATATTCTCTCTGCAAGAATTTTTTTTTTTGTTTTGTTTTATTTATTCAAATATTTGGTTTCCTCCTTAATCTAATTAAAGCAAGTGTCCCCCAAACACGTGCTGGTGCTTACGGCTTCCTCTTGATCTCCACTCTGCCTGAAGTGGGGGGGTGGAGATGGTGGGGGGTTGGGGGGGGGTGGGAGGTGGTGAGTGACCCAAAAGGGGGGGGGGGCGGGATGCTTAAACATACTTTCAAGCTAGGGAATTTAGCAGTTTTACCTAGGGGGTGGGGTGGGTGGGGTGGTGACTGACCCAAAAGGAGGTGGGGTGGAGTGGGGGGGGGGGGGGTGGGGGGGGTGCTTCAGCATACTTTCAAGGCAGGCAACTTTACCTAGAGGGTGAGTTGGGGGGGGCGGGGAGGGGGGGGCAGGACTGTTAAAGGCCATCTGCCTTTATGTGTGTTGAATCGGTGAGAAACTCCCGTCACACAGTAGACACTACTGAGGCAGGGGGAAAGGCCGTTCATGCTGACTGGGCCTTTTTTGTGATCGCTTTCCCTGTTGTTCTTTCACAGAAGCGTTTAAATCTGTCCCTGGTGGCGCCCCGGGGAATGACATGCACATAGCGGCAGTTTAACAAGCTGTCCGATAATGCCTGCTCTTCTCCTGCTCTTCTCCCGCACAGATGCTTTGCAAATCATGGACTGGCGGCGCGAGCCAAGAATGTCTAAATTATTCGCACAAAAAAAAAAAAAAAACCCATACTACTGCCAACATGTCAGAATGTGTACATTTCAAATAGTTGATGACAGTACATTTTGTGGATACTGGAGAGAGAATTTTAAAAAGTGCCCTCCTTTTTAAAGAAAGTAAAAAAAAATCCTCAAACAGTCATTGAAACCCCAGCCTTTTCTCTTTAAGTAAGGACTCCCAGAAGTCAAAAGCCTATATTCACTCAAACATTTGGGAAGGAAAATAAATATTAATTCAGTGCCAGTTCTTTTATGTGACCCAAATAGAACAGATTTTTATTTATTTTTTGCTTTTGCAATTTAAAAATCAGGATTGAAGTTTTTTTTAAAAGGAAGCAATCCTATGTCACAGAGAGTTCTTAACAGTAGTAAAACGCGTGGAAGTCAAATAATTCTAGAATATTTCGCCGCATGCTGGATCGGGTATTGTGACATCATAAAGGAGCCGCAACAACAAAGCGCAGGCAAGTTCGGCAGACGCAGGCGGTGTTTGAGTTTCGCTTTTCACGGCTCGCGATCCTCGCCCCATTAAAACCGCTGTCTTTTAGCTTCCTGGTGGCAGTGGAGTTTTCAAAGGGCAGGGCCTCGTGTTTATGAGACGGGGCTTGTTGTTTTAACCCAGCCGTTCGGATGAAATTACTGCTGGTAAGCTACCTTGAAGGTGAGGGTTAGCCAGCGTTGCCTGAAGGGAGATAAGATCTGAATTAGTTGCGTGGGGGCGGGGGTGGGGCGCGGTATCGTTTTTTTTATGCTGGTAGCTGATAAGATCTTATTGCTGCGATGCACCCAGAACGAAGTAAATACCGTATCCACACACTATGTCCATTTAGGGGCAGATTGTGTGTTTGAACACGCAGCGGGTAGCCTCTTGTGTCTGTGACACAGTGACTGTATCGTGTGATTCATTTAGGTAAGACAATTACATTACATTACATTCATTTGGCAGACGCTTTTATCCAAAGCGACGTACAAAAAGTGCATTTCATGGTCATAGACAACTGCTAAACACAGGTTCAGTAAGGTACAATACGTATTTTGTACAGCTATTTCTAGCCAAGAACACAGTTCACACAGTGAACACTATTCTGACCTAACCTCTACAAAACAAACTAGGCAGAAGAATAAGATATAGTATTAGGACAAATACAAATTACGAAAAAGTGCTGGGATGGGGTTTGTCAAAAGAGGAAAGACATGTCCAAGGTTTTCACAAAATCAGCCTACCTAGCCTACATGAACTGGCATATTCTCTTGGGATCCAGCAAAAGACAAAAGCATATTGCAGTGAAAATATTTTCAAAAATATAATTAATTAGATTTTTTGTTGAATGTCCCTTGCAGTGTACGTTTCAGCATAGCAGAATATATGCTGTTTGAGATTAAGCCCAGAGACTCATACAGGGGACAAAAAATAAATTGCTGGTCTTAGGAGGATTTACTTTCAAACAAAACTTGGCTGTTCTCTAACAGATTTGATAAAGATTTGGGCCTATTCACATTTTTTTATTTATTTCAAATTTAACAAAAGCAAGAAAATAACTCCCCAAAAAAGTTCATGGTACTGAAAAAACGTGTCCCCGGTTTTAAATGAGGATTACGTTGTGAAGGCTGCGGCCGACCGTTCACAGATGCCATATGTTGTTCAAAACCGAAACTTTTTTTTTGTCGCTAGATCCTCCTGTAAGTACCTCAGGACGCCTAGCACCTCCCCCTCTTCGCACCTGCACTTCCAGAACACGTCTCCTGTCTGTTCTGGCCCCACGATGGTGGAATGACCTCCCTGTGGAGGTCAGAACAGCTGAGACTGTGAACAATTTCAAACGACGACTGAAGACCCACCTCTTCAGGCTGCACCTCTCCCCATCCCTCCCTTCCCCCCCTGTAAATGACTAAACTTAGGGGTGTAACTAGGCAGCTGTTTAATAGGTGACTTAGTTGATGCGCCAGTCTTAACGACTACTTGTATTTTTATTTATTTTTATTTTTCCATAGATTGCGTTGTTGCCGTTCTCGTTGTTAGTGTTAATCAGTTTAACCACCAGGGTCCAAGTTGAACTATGCGGTTGTTCCCTGTACTTGGACCGGTACTTCTCTCTAGGGGTTTCGTCATACTTGTTCCTGGTTATGGTTATACACTTTGTTGTACGTCGCTCTGGATAAGAGCGTCTGCCAAATGCCTGTAATGTAATGTAATGTAATGTAAGTAATTTAAATATAACAGGAACGCCGAAAAAATTCATACCACATTGATAGCAAAAAGCACGGCCTGTCGTCTGTTATCGCGTGCTGACAGTAGCCTCTATTGTGAATTGTGCTCTTGTTTTCAGCTCTACCCAAAAAAAAAAATCGGCACAGAGGGGGAAAGAAAAGACAGACCCCCCCCCCCCCCACCCACCCACCCCTCCATTAAGGTGGGGGGGAGAAAAATGCCCGCGGGTGGCATCTGCTTTTAATTACTCGCGTCTCTGCGATCACTCCTTCCCCTGGTCAGGGGTGGAAAGACAGGCGGCCTGCACTACTTTGTTGTCATGACGTTTAACCCTTTTGAAGAGTAGGTTTTGTGTTTTTCTTTTTTTTTTTTTTTTAAGAATGTTATTTTCAGAATCTAATGTCGATGTTCTAGAACGCCGTTACCTTCAGTTTTCAGCAGTGATTGTGACATCAGCATTAGAATGTTCGGTAGAGGGAACGTTCTAATCGCGTACTTGTGACCTCACGCCTTAAAAGGGTTAAAGTTTCCCTCCTCTGATTAGAATCAGCACTCACGGTGATGAAAAAAGGAGACAAAAAAAGAAAGAAGGGAAAAAAAAAAAACTTTCCATCATTTCCTGCCAAATTCCCACTGACAGCTTACAGACCAGAGATGACTTGGAAACGCTTTCCCAGTTCCGAAGTGTTTGGATAGCCAGCGTCCAAGTTGGCATGTTCCAGCACACATCTGTTGGATTACATTAGAACCACATCGCCATGCCGACGTACCTGAATCCCTCCCTGGTGATTTACGTGACACTGGCAATGTAGCCCTAACTGGAAGGATGTTGCTTTGGAAGGGTGTTAAAAGCGCTCTTTCAAGGGAGCCCTCTAATTCTGCGCGCCCGTGTCGGTGGCAAATTGCTGATTCTCTTAGCTCGTTTTTGAACGAAACCGATTGAGTCGGAACACCTCTGGAATTGCTTACACTGCTTAAGAGCTAAGCCAGCGTACACGGCGCTCGTGGCCCGGTTTCAGAAATAAGCGCGGTGGTTTATGAGAACCTCAGGCGGAGGCACAATGGCCGTTCTGTGGCGGTGAGATCGAGCCACGGCTACATGGACGTCTCCGCGTTGCGGTCGCGTGATCCGATTTCGCTTTTAGGGCCTGTAAAATTAGGAAAGGATCAACCGTGGTTGAGCGTGCTCGCCTGGTGTGGTTTGTGTTGTGTGTAAATAAAGGGATTATCTAGAGCCCTGCGGTTCGTGCAAACCTCCTGTGAGGTTGTAAAAAAAAATAAATAAATAAATAAATCGGCACGATCCAGCTGCCATGTGATGCTGAAGAATGTGTTAATCTCTGCCACTGTCATCTCTGATTGGATGGTTCTTCTGCCACTGCCTTCCCTGATTGGATGATTACTCTGCCACTACCCTCTCTGATTGGATGATTCCTCTGTCACTATCCTCTCTGATTGGATGATTCCTCTGCCACTGCCCTCTCTGATTGGATGATTCCTCTGCCACTGCCCTCTCTGATTGGATGATTCCTCTGCCACTGCCCTCTCTGATTGGATGATTCCTTTACCACCGCCCGCTCTGATTGGATGATTCCTCCCCTAAAGCAGTCAGCCATAAGGAATGGCATTTCACATGTATATCCCACATTGCAAAGTTGCCCCTCTCTGACTAACTTTGAGCCCCACATTCCCTGGTCCCAGGATTTTAACTGAGAAATGCGCTCGCTCTCGAACAGCATGACTGTACAGTCACCTTCTGGAGGCTGATAAGAAGAGGTCTGACTAGATTGGGGCCGTGGTTTTTATTCCTGGTCCTGGCAGGCCGCAGGCTCTGCTGGTTTCTGTTGTTGCTCGGCACTGAAGTGGTCAATTGAAGCAGTCGTTTGCACAGTTAGCTCACCTCACCTGATTTCTTGGGTCTGGATCGGTTCCTGATATTAAGGCAAAAAAAAAAAACAGAACAAAAGCAAACCAGCAGACCCTTGCGGCCCCGCCAGGACCAGGGGGAGGGTGAAGATCGCTGGCTTTTTTTAAAAAGGTTTCGCAGACCAGACGCTCCAATCACGCTAGCTGTCAGTGTAAACACTGCGGGGAAACGAACTCGTGGAAGCCTAACGGTTTAGCACAGGCAGAAGAGGCTAGCGCGAGAGAGTGAGAGAGAGTGAGAGAGAGGGGGGGAGAGAGAGAGTGAGATAGCGAGTGAGAGAGAGAGAGAGAGAGAGTGAGAGAGGGGGGGAGAGAGAGTGAGTGAGATAGCGAGCGAGAGTGAGAGTGAGAGAGAGGGGGGAGAGAGAGAGTGAGTGAGATAGCGAGCGAGAGAGAGTGAGAGTGAGAGAGAGGGGGGAGAGAGAGAGTGAGTGAGAGAGAGTGAGAGAGAGACAGAGAGAGAGAGTGAGATAGCGAGCGAGCGAGAGAGAGAGAGTGAGAGAGCGAGCGAGAGAGAGAGGGGGGGAGAGAGAGAGAGAGCGAGAGAGAGCGAGCGAGAGAGAGAGGGGGGGAGAGTGAGAGAGAGAGAGACAGAGAGAGAGACAGAGAGAGAGCGAGAGCGAGAGCGAGAGAGAGAGTGAGAGAGAGAGACGGCGTTTAAATGAAACTCAGGCGGCAGACCAGGGCAGCGCGCTGCTGAGCGTGTCCCTGCTGTCAGGAGGCAGACCAGGGCAGCGCGCTGCTGAGCGTCACGGAGGAGGCCGCCGTTCCACCGAGTGCTGCGTCTCATCAGGGCGATGCCGCGGCGTCTCTGATTGGCCGAGCGTGCGATCGTCCTTCGCTGCTCTTTGGCTCTGGGGTCAGGCGGTTCCATCGTATTGGCGGTGTCAGCGTACAGGAAAAAGAAAACTGCTCAGCTGGAATGATGTTTATGGAAAAAAAGTAACTAATGGATATGTATTTGTATATGTATTTGTTCCTCAATATTTTTTTAATTACATGGAGTTTTTTTGCAACAGAAGAACCAGCTAAAGAAAGCCTGCAAAGAATTACATGGTACATGACCTTATGGTTTCCAAGTAATGACCTCTTATGAGTGTGCTCACATACGCATGTATGCACACACGCACACACACGCATACAGGCACGCACACGCACCCACACCGTACCCTGAGGCCACAGTCTAGCTTTATCTGGCATGTCAGCAAAGCTTGTATTCTTTATTCACCTGTCCAAACTGGAAATTTGCCAAATGCCTCTATTTATTTTGTCAAAGATGGAAAGTAACAAATCTTTGATAGCAATTTGGGCTGATCAAATTAAAGTTATTGCAGGGCATGCTAATCCATTTCCAATTCACTGAAGTTATATTTTTAACGAATAGGAAAAACATTCATTTGAATGTAACGGAATCACGAAGGAGAATTATATATATGTGTGTGTGTGTGGCTGAAATAGTCGAAACCACTAATTAGAAGGGATGTCCACATATTTTTGGAAATGTAGTGTTATTAAGTACTTACAGACAGTGACAGTGATATAATTTTAGCGTACCTTATCTTCTGCTGGCGTGTTGAATCGTATGAACGGTTTTCCAGACCGCATATTTCAGATTTTATAACGACCTTTCTTTTCACAGAGCGGCGAGTTAACCGTTCGTTGCACTTCTCGCGGTGAGTTTAAATGCGCGTACCTTCGGGGAAAAGGAATGGCGCGGTCTCGCGTCGCGCGCGTGCTTGGCACGGCGCAGCGGCGTGGAGACGGTGCCCAAGATGAATCCGTAATCGACCGTATTTTAAATTAGAATTGAGATGATTAGTTATTTTGCGATTTATCTGTGTTTTTTGGATTAAGGAGGCTCACTAACGTTTCTGTCCTCGCGACGGTACTGTGGGGGAGTGTTAATGAGTTTCCCAAAGATGAGCCCTTTGATGTGGCGCAGTGTGTTGAACGGTTAAGCAGACATGTTTTTTTTTTCCAGAGAAAGCCAAAGTAAATTTCTTCAACACATTACTAATAAAATTCTGTAATGTCTTTTGTTACTGAAAGACATATTATGGGGTTAAGAGTGATATCCAAGGGGAATATAAAAATGTTCAGTATTAGTGTGCAGAAATGATTAACTATTACATTTATAAAAATATGTGTGACCTGTTTGACTGGGTGAGAGCAAATTGTGTTAATTCAACTGCTTTTTAACACTAATGCTTCGTAAGGGGACTTTTTATAAGTTATACATCACTAATTAAAACATTCACCCGCCGCGATGAATCCTGTGGAATGGGAACTGTAATTACATCCCTGTGGAGTAAAATGAGAATTACTAACATGTTAAAATGTAGAATTACAGCACAGTATACTGCATGTTGGCAGCTTGGTTTTTAAAAAAAAATTGTCTTTAAATTATTTGGCCGTTTTCCCCCAATTCATTCCACTCTGTTCTGTACAGGCATCGGGCTTTGTGCTAATGTGGAAACAGCCCCCTGGAACCAATTAGCTGATTGACGGGTTTAGTTTACAGAAACTTTCTATGCTTGTCTCTTGTTAGAAACAAAATGGCCTCCACAGTGTTACCGGACTAGTCCTCCAAAACTCTTATTGAAGAAGTCTTGCGATTGATCTGAAGTTGTATTGATTTGGTGGCACCAGCATGTCAACATTTGTTTTTCATTTTGAGAGCTCATAACTTGAACCACAGCAATAAATAAATAAACAAATGTTGGTGAATTCCATGTTAATTATTTCAGCCTGAACAACAACAACAGCAAAATTAATTCAAGAATCTGTTTCCTATAGCCTCACTCACTCGATTGTGTTGCAGTCAGCTCCTCTTTTATTGTGTTGAAAAACAATAATAATAATAATTTGTGGCCACCGACAGGAGTGTGGCAAAGGCCTATATATCATCTCCTAGACTGCAGCGGCCGGTGGACGCATTGATGCCGTTAAGTTGGCACTTGACCTTGGCATCAAGAGGAGCGGGCCGTCTCTGCCAGGGGATACTCCACGGACGTCAGGACCCTCAAAGGGAGCTCTTTGTTCCCCAATCTGGGCGATGGGGCTTTTTTTTGCGGCTGAGGGGCCGGCATTGTCCGCGCGTCCAAATAAATCCCCCCCCCCCCCCCCGTCATCGTCTCCCGTTACTGCTGCTGCAACCCAAGATGGCCGCCATTGTTCCCTTCCCAAGTGCCTCTTCCACTCTGACCCCGCTCCGTTCTCCCAGCTCTGCGCTTTCAGTTTCTTTTCTGACTTATTCAGTTACTTTTAACAACAGAACAAAAAAACAAAAAAACAAGGCACTTTGGAGAGGGTCCCTTGCCGGTGTGTTGTGGAGTTCTCTTATCGCCGGGCCTGTTGATTGCGGAAGCTATTTTTTGCCCACGGCTCCCGAGTGACCGCTTCTCATCCTCTCAGCTTTTTTGTTGACAAAAACAACTCACGGATGTTGGTTACTTTTTGTTTTTAAAAACCAGTTTTCATTATTATCTGACAGTTTTAAAAAATATATATATTTAATTATTTATCTATTAGAGTTTATTTTTACTGGGTAGGTTGACTGAGCCACACGTGCTCTTATTTTATCTTGTTATAGTAATTTGGGTCTGCGATTAGCAGACTACATTGCAGTGAAGCATTTGTGTGTAGTCTTTGCTTTATAGTGGAGTTAAGCTAAAAATACTGAAGTAAGACATGAAAAAGCTAAAGGCCTTAATTTTAGTATTTGGTTATTTCCACCTGAATTTCATTAGGCCAGGATGTCAAATCTTGGGGTACGTGGTCCTACTCTTGTGTGTATTTATAATGCCACGCACCAGGCTGTAAATGGTAAATGGTAAATGGACTGCATTTATATAGCGCTTTTATCCAAAGCGCTTTACAATTGATGCCTCTCATTTGCCAGAGCAGGTAGGGGTTAGGTGTCTTGCTCAAGGACACTTTGACACGCCCAGGGCCGGATTTGAACCGGCAACCCTCCGATTGCCAGACAATCGGTCTTACCTCCTGAGCTATGTCACCCCCAGGCTGTCTATCTCAGTCCAGCTCGGGCCCTGACAGACTGACTGACAGGAGCGTTGCCGCTCTCGCACCTGTTTGTGATGTGACCCGAACGGGCACTCCGGGCCATCCTGCTGGGGAAGTCAAACACACCCCCGTCAGAAAGACAGCCGGAGCGGTCTAGACCCGGCATCCTTCCCCCAAGATGTCGAAAGGAAAACTCCTTCCTGGTTTTTTTGGAAGGGGCAGGAGGTGATGGAGGGGTGGGGAGCGGGGATGAGTGAGGTCAGAGAGATCGGGTTTCACGCTTAGTGTGCCGAATTGTCGCAGGATCGTTTCTGGAAAAAAAATGAGAATCGCTTTAGATTTAGATTTTGAAGGAAAGATTCTGATCAGGTTTTTTTTATTTATTTTTTGGTCTTGTGTGCACCGTCTCTGCGGGAGTGCGATATTTAACTGGGTTTCTGATCTGAGTACGCTCTGGCGACGATGCCGTAACCATGGACGGGGCGAGGGAGAGGAAATGGGTTTTATCCCACACTGCAGACTGAGGTTTATCCTCGCTCGACATCGTCTCTATTTCCGTCCCGGACCTCGAGTCGAGCCGCACTGAAGTCAGACTTCCTGTCTGAGAACATGACATCATCTTCCACAAATGACCGTTTCCTGCTGTGCCCCCCAGTGTCGCTGATTGATGTTATGAAATGGAAATAACATCAGCAAAGAAAACTTTTGCGCCCGCCCCCCCCCTCCTCCCCTTTCCTCCCCCCACCCCAGCAGTCAGTGGTGGGGTTCTGAATGGGGGCAGTTTCATGCGAGAGGGTGGCGAAGGTTTGGGGGTCAGAGGAAGCTGTAATTCTGTGTGGCACGCGAACAGAACGGCGGAACCGGACGCCCCTCTGTGGAAGCTGGCACATCGAGGCCTCGGTTGGCCTGTGGGAAGGTCCCATGTCGCCGGGGGGTTGCCGGGGGGGGGGGTTGCCGGGGTAACTGGCAGTCACAGCCCAGTGAGAGACCAGTTCTGCCACCGTGTCTCATTCGTCCCCTGCTGGTGTTATTTGGGCTGTGAGACTGTGGGCTCATTCCAACAGAGCTGGGACCGCTCCTGTTCTCTGGGCATGCCTGCTGGGTCATGTCCTCTGGGTATGCCCGCTGGGTCATGTCCTGTGGGCATGCCCAAAGGGTGCTCTGGGCCTGCCCGCTGGGTCATGTCCTCTGGGTATGCCCGCTGGGTCATGTCCTCTGGGTATGCCCGCTGGGTCATGTCCTGTGGGCATGCGTGCTGGGTCATGTCCTGTGGGCATGCGTGCTGGGTCATGTCCTGTGGGCATGCCCAAAGGGTGCTCTGTGCCCAGGTTATTTGTTTTAAAGTATTAAAAATCACGATATGACCCAGGTCTGGTGGTGCTGGTGTATTTTCTAACAAAGGTGTTTGTCGTTCGTTAGATTATTTACTTCTTGGTCAAAAGCAAACCAAAAAAAAAAAAAATTAGATGAAAACTTTTCCTACATACCATCATGCAACATGTTTCATTTGGTTCATAAGGACTTGGGGTTTTCTAGATCAATAATTTTGATAGTTAATCATTTAGATTATTAATCAGTGTCTTGTGTCCCTGACTCACAGAGAGACGGTTGCCAGATGGAGAGAGCGGTTATGCCTCGCCATATTCATTCCAAACTTTTAACCTACGCGGAATGTTGGATGTTGGAACGCTGCTTCAAAACCTCGTAAAAAAAAAAAAAATAGAAAAAAAAAAGTCTTTCAAATTATGCCAAACGCATTTGGCCTTGGCCCAGCGTTATAAAATGATCAAACAGTCCTTTTTAAACCGAGGCTTCTCTCATACACAGGATGGGTAGATTCAAAAGTGAGATAAGCCATACTGGGGTCAGGGAGTCAGAGTTGATAGATGAATAATAAATCTCTAGAATCTAAGGTGTTTATTCAGAGTATTTTTTGCTAAACACAGGAAGGGGCCTAATGAATGAAGTCCAAATATAAATTTTGAAAGAGCTTGTTCGTCAAAAAAATCAAAGGCACAATCGGAAACGTTTTTTTTTTAATCATTATGTTAACGTCTCCTAAAAAGGAAACAGCCATAAAGTATTTATGAATAAAAAGTCAAGAATAAAGTGAGCGGTAATTGGTGTATAAAGGCCCAAACATTTTCAAAGGTACAGTTATCCATGGTGGGAGCTGTTTTAAAGCAAGACAACTGAGAATTGAACTGTGTGATAACATAAATCAATAATTATAATTCTCGTATCTGAAAAACTTGGTGATCACATGCTCTGTGTATTTTTAAAGACTGCTGAAGATGGCAGCCATGGTGGAGTTCAGGTTACAGTGAACAGAATATTTGAATACCGTGTTTACTGATCTTAGACGTTTCGATCAAACCACACAAAAAAGGAACGCAGATAACACATTTTAAACATTGTGTGTGTCTGCGCGAACGTATGGATCTGTTATTGTACGCAGTAAAAACTGCGCACTTAAACTTTATAGGTGAGGCTAATGTTTTATGTTTTAGCTTTAAGGGTCATGCTTTTCGCATTAAGGACCTGTACAGCTCCACAGCCTTACTGTACCTGTCAGTTCTGCTGTGCGTCCAAGTTTTAATATTCCCAGGATGTTAATGTTGGACGGATAACCAGCACCCTGGATATGTACATCATAACTTCTCGTAAATCTTATGAAATTAATAAAACACTCCGTGAAACCCCTTGCATTCCTGGGTAGAATGGGGGGTGGGGTGGGGTGGGGGGGGGGGGGGGGGGGGGGCTCTGGTGCCTCTGGATTCAAAAGGTTTAAGGTTGAATCATTTTACAGAGTTCTGTGCTGTCTCTGTGCTTTTTAAATATCTGCAAAGTGTTTGCAGTGCAGAGGTCCAGAAAAAAAAGAGGGACTATGGATTTATCGGTCCCTAGTCCCTGTCTGGATTCAAAATGATGTTACAGCACATCACTTTTCACCTATTAATACCAATAAGTTAGTGTATTGAGTTACACGTGTGTTGTAATTTATGATGGAACAGTGTTTGCTTTAGATTTTACAGTTTATCCGTAGATATTATTTGTGGATTACTTAACGGAATTAGACCTTGGCGCTTCATTTTTATATCAGATGGTAGGATTATTCTGACATCTGTCTGGATATTGGTGACAGTCTTGGAGCAATCCAGTATTTGCCTCGAGATGGCCAGGTTGGTTGAAATGCATTGCCGCATATCAAGCTGACTGTAAGCGGCCATGGTTGATTGTTTATTGTTTTACTGTGTGAAGCGCTGTTCGTGCAATGTATCTGTAGGCCAGAAAAAATGCCAAAAATCTTCCCTTTGGACCGAATGTAAAACCCAATGCACCCCAGCACTGTGAAGGGGAGGGGACACTGTGTCGCGGGAGGTGCCATCCTTCAGATAAGGCGTTAAACCCGTGGTCCTGACTCAGTGTGGTCCCGGTCAAGTTACAAAAGATAAGCGATGTTATCCGCACCGTCTGGGCCAGATTCCAAAGATAGGATCCAAAGATAGTCATTACTTAAAATGTGGCTTTGTTCTTAGATGACATTCTTTTCCCACATATCCTGACACATGTACATACTTATATACAGTATCAGCATGCGTATACCGTATATAAACACACCCACACACACGCACACACACCCACACACATTTACACACACACACACGCACACACACACACACACACACACACACACTTACTGTTGCCATGGAAAATATTCAGTAACAGGCTTTAGGCCATCAAACCCACAAATTAGCAAATAGCTGAACAAGAATCTGGGTTTATATCGCAAGCATTCGGTCACGGACGAGACATGATTACAAATCCATTTTCAGTCCAAGCCTGACCCCCCCCCCCCCCCCCACTCCCTAAATACCCAGATCATGTTTTTAATGATTTGTAAATTCCCCTTAGTTTCTGTGATCACGCCCCTGTGCCCGGGATTAAGGGGTAACTTATCCGAAAGACGGACAATTACGGATTCTCCAGGGACAGCTCTGCGGTACGCCAGTTGTTCCCGGCTATGCACAGGTCAAAGTTCAGAGGAGGGTCAGGACGATCATGTTTTGACCAGATTTCCTTCAAGGCAACAAGGTCGTTCTGACTCGCTTCCAAGATGAATGTGGCCCTTGGCCATGGAACAGGTCACATTCAAAAAACCACGACTACTTTACCGGCTGCAGCGTTTTATAGAAGCTCAGCCTGGCCAGTGCTGCATGAACTATGACCTCTGATGCCATCGTCTCCTACATCAAAAGCAGCGGTGACGTCCTGCCTGCAGCCTCGGTGATAGCCATGGCAACCAGGTGTGTGTTGTAAATGTAATGGCAGTGGAGGGTTGGAATGTTGTAACGAATGTGCCAAGTGGTGGAATCAGCAAAATCTGCCAGCAGACGTATTGAGATTTATCCTTGTACAGTGGAAGTAAGTTGTGCTTTTTTGCAAGCCAAGGCTTGTTATCTTGGCTTTCTTTTGAATATTGCCTACAGTACATTTCCTCAGTGTCTCTGTAGGCCTGAGAGACAGAGGCATCTCCCTTGGCTGAGAGGGGGACTTAAAAAAAAAAAAAGAAAAAAGATCAATCAATTAAATTTTAACACCTTACAACATATTTCACCACATCAGTTACCATGCCCACCCCCACAAGACAGCCTCCTCTTCACCATGCTGCCCCAAGTAACCACTTTACACATCAGTCCAACCCACCACTAACTCCACAGGCCCCTACCCCCCACCCCCCCTCCCCCCCAGAACCCACAACCTCCCCTGACCTCAGTGGAAACGAAAACAACCAGCGACCCGTTCAAATTAAACTCAGCCCGAGAGGGGGGGAAAATGGAAGCTCTGCCAAGACCCCTGAGTGGCCTGCAAGTGCTGCACCGTTCACAGATGTGATGTGTGGACGCCATACTAAGACATATTTAGAAATATTTATGTATATTACATATAATATATATATTTTTTAACACCAATACATGGAGGGCTGGTCAGGAGACTTTGTTGGCTCCCCCCCCCAAAAAAAAAAACATTGTTGGGACATTTGGCTCACAGTCATACAGGAGGAGTCCCACCCTCTCTCCCTCACCAGCCCTTCACCCATTCCTCTGCCCTTCTGAAATCTTCCGTCCCATACATGTCGCGTTGTGTTTTGATGCACTGGGGGGGGGCGTCTATGAAAGAAAAGGTGTGTCTCACGCAGACCGCACCACCCAACTCTTTTCACTGACATCTCTGTGGCAGGTGGACAGATACAGAACTGTCCCCGGGTATTTTTTGGAATCGTTCCAGTTTTTTGGGCTGGGCTTCCAGATCCTCCAGCGGTGGATCCTGCCGATCCAATTGGGTGGAAGGACAGGGGTGAGAGCCAGGTCACCGTTTTGTGGTGAAGTGGCGCGAGCGGGCCGATCTGATTGGACAATGTGGCGGTAACAGAAAGCAGCTGCGCTCGCGGCCTGAACCCCCCAGGTCCGCCCCCGCCCCCCTCCTCGGCCCCCGTGCAGACGCTGGGCAAATATGACCCGGAGGTGCCCCCTCGGCTAGTCTGCGCAGGGGCTAAATCACCCCTGAGCTTTTGGGCTAAGCCCTACAGGAAGCGGGAGCTTAAAGCGGGGGGCGCGCGGGAGACCGTTTGTGACCCCGCTTTCCGAGAAGGGGGGGGTAAAAAAAAAAAAAAAAAAAAAAACTCGCCTTTTTCATTATTGGCCGCGCAAAAAACATGCAGATTTGCGCCGTATCGGGTTACCACTCTTTCATCGTAATTAAAGAGCAGCGCTTCGGGGGGGGGGGGGGGGGGGGGGGGGGGGGTCATGCACGCGACCAAACAGACGTGTAGACACGCTACACGCCCCCTTCCTGTCCGCAGAGAAACACCGGTACCCGCTCACGCTAACCGCACCTGCGTCGGCCTTGTTAGGCTGGATGATACGTTACCTTACTCCTTCCCTCCCTCCCTCCCTCCCTCCCTCCGTCCCTCCCTCCCTCCCTCCCTCCCTCCCTCCCTCCCTCCCTCCTTCCCTCCTTCTCTTGCTTCCTCCCTCCCTCCCTCCCTCCCTCCCTCCTTCCCTCCCTCCGTCCCTCCCTCCCTCCCTCCTTCCCTCCTTCCCTCCCTCCCTCTGACCTAATCGCCTTAGACCCATGGGGGTGTCCCTGAGTTTAGAGACAGGTCTATCAGTGTTTCCAAAATGGTGGCCTCACCCCCTCTTCACTGCCCGTAGGCTCCACCTTGGTGACACATTTTGCTTATAGGATCTTCACTGAGTCCACCCCCCCCCCCCCCCCCCAGTTAAACTGTACCAGTCGACAGATTTGAGCGAGTGTTTCAGGAGGAAGCAACAATTCCGTCCTGTTACGACGAACCGTTCGTCACATAAACACCCGTAAAGTTCGTGCACTGACCTCTGCGGGGGCAAATCTGATTAATGCAGCAATTAAAAAACCCGTTTTCCAAAGGTGGAAATGACGACCACATGGGTCTAATGAAGAGAACTGGGGACAAATTAGGGTTTCAAAGCCGACCTGTAAGCCCCTGTCCCTGGAATAACTCTCAGACCCTGATTACCCCGTGGATGGAGTGGCACAGATCTGGTCCTCCCGGGTAAATAAGGCCCCATTATTTCACCCCGTAGCTGTTTTACTTGCGCAAGGCCACCCTCCCTCCGCAAGTTCAGCACAGCTGAAGTTTGTTCCCTTGTCAAACATCCTCTCTCTCTCACGGGAATGAACAGACACTAACGTTTCTGAAGGAAGAGACACTTGGTGGACATGTGTTGCACGCTGATGAATATTTCCGCTGTGAAATTGAGCCACGGCTCTCTTCAGCTTAGCAGAAACAACGGCTTTTTGAGTTACTGCCTGCCAAATCGCATCTTGTTAATAAATGGCGGGGGTGTTATGAACCTTTGATTTCCACTCCAGGCCCACATGATGGCCTAACTGTTGACAGCCTTTTATCTTTTCGCCGCTTGCAAAAAAATAAATATTACTTTAATTAATTTTTTTTTTTTTTTTTTTTGATCTTGGCGTCAGTGCTCTCGCCTGACCTTTCCTGACAGCTGTCATGCTGCTTTCGTGCACTTTTGTCTCTCTAAAGAGCTGATTTGTTTACTGGCTCCAGGCCAATTGAGAAAATCAAAATGTTTTATTTTGTCCTGCAGGCTGAGTTGAAAATGAAGACGTGTTGCGCGACACGACGTGTACCCGGATCTCAGCGCAGAGCCGGCCCGAGGGGAGTTTCGGTTTTACCGAGGGCTTCGCTAGAATCTTATTGTGTACCTCTTATGATGCGGTTTGGCAGTGCGTGTTAAGCATGAGAGTGATCAAAGGGCCCACATTATCGTATTTTGCCACTTTTCCAGTTAACAGGGAGGAAACCCGACTCCTCGCGCACTCAGCCGGCGGTGTCGGTTACAAAGCTCGCCGTTTGTCGAATTCGGCCGAATTCAAGCGCTGACATTCGGGGCTGTCACGAGAGCGAGAAGCTGCGGCTGTCGCGTGCGTGCGAGGCGCGGCGGCGCGGCGGAGAACTCCGCTTTCCCGCTGCAGGTGCGGAGAGGCCGGCAGGTTAATGCCCCACGTCGCTCGGACCGATCCTTTCCTGGGTCGCGTGATGCTAAACGCGAGAACTCGAGCGTCCTGGTTGGTTTGAAAGAGAGACTGTAAACGTGGCGTGAGACGCTGACAGACGCGCGAGTCTAGCCACCACGGATCTGCGAAGCATGCGTTGAAACATAAAAAATATCGCATCCCGAACTCTGTTTGGAAAAGCTCAACGAGCCAAAAAAAAAAAAAAAAGAAGAAAAAAAGCATTTGTTTAGCAGTATTTATTGTGGCATATCCGTGATTTACCATGTGGTAATGATGCCTTCCTTTATGGAAAAACAGGATTATTCATTTTGCAGGAGTGGTGTGTGTGGTCTGCGTGTCAATATGATGTAAATTGCATTGGACTGAAGCAAGTTGTCCAATGTAATATTTCAAATTTATGAAATGCAAATGCAGTTGAACATCTGGGGTTGCATAGTTTTTTTTTTTTTTTAAACAGAGCCATCGAGTGTACAATTTGAAATCCCGCAGCCAAACAATCTTACGGGAAAAGTTGAGAGAAAACTGTTAAAACAGAAATTGAGTCTGGCAACAGCACTGTACAATGACACTCTTTAAAAAGAAAAAATCTGTTTGAAAATTCCAAAGAGAGTCCATTTTAATAAATTTCTTTTGTTTAGTTTAGTAGGCATTGTTATAACAGTATTGTCCCAGCTGTTATTCTAATAGAATTAGTTTTAGTGCTGAATTGGTCCATTTATTCCACAGATTAGACTGGAATAAGCCAACACGTTTGAATGTATGAGCAATATTTTTAATGACTGACATCTGGGTTTGTTTTTATGATTAACAACATCAAAGCCAAATTCTTACTCCTTTTTTTTTTTTTAAGAAAGAAAGGATCCCAAATGACTACAGTCCAATTTTTAACTGTTTAGTGTTCAATGTCTATATAAGGCAATCTTGTGACATTTGTTTTGTGGTGGGCTAATACAAGAGCCACTGTCTTTGGATGTATTTATTTGTTCAGTTCCTGAACATGTGCACACGCACGCGGACACACACAGCAGGTCAGACGCGTGTGTACTTTCCGTGCCGTTGAGCAGAACTGGCCAGTTTTAGTGTGGAGTCAGTTTGAACCCTAATAACCCACCGTGTCCTCAGTGCTGAATCAGGGCACCTCAGTCTTATTGGTAGAAGGCCTCCCTTTTTTTTGGAGATCTAATTGGGCATCGCTCTGCAAGCACAAATTGCAACCAAAAAAAAAAAAAGAAAAGTAAGAGTAAGGTGCCAATGGGCGAGTGAGACCAATAGAGTCTGCAGCTGAGCGGAGGGCCGATACCGGGGTGGGGGGGTCTGGGTCTGGGGCTGGGGGGGTGGGGGGGGTGGGGGGGGGTGCTTTCCCTCCTCCCTGAAAGGGCTCTTTCATTGCCGGGGCGACGGGCGAGTGGAATGCGGTCGGAGCAGATACTCTGCCGCTGAGGAGAAAGACGTGCGTTTGGGGGGGGGGGGGGGGGCAGACGTCCCCCCCTTTTGGGGGGGGGAATAGCGGACAGAAAGAAGCGCCAAATATTTGCCATTCCTTCACCTGTGTGCAGCGTCGACCCCACGTCAAATAACGTTACCCCCCCCCCCACGTCCAGTAACGTTAGCCCCCACGTCAAATAACGCAGCTGCTTTTAGGGGGCGTTCACTTATTAGGTCTTTATAGTGTTGGGCGAAAGCTTTTCAGCAGAATGTAAGAAAGTAAATAATAGCTGTTTTGTGATTGGTAAATAGCGCATGTGTGCGCGTATATATACTCTTCGCTTGTATGAATGCGTTCCCCCTCCAGGGGCTATTTTGGTTAGTTGCAGGAAAGAGAAACAATCAGTTGCCGGGAGTCCTTTGGTCCTTTTAAGTTTAATTGCAGTTGTTCACAGACAGTAAAGACTTCCTCTCCTGACTTCTGAACCCATAAATGCTTTTCGGTAATTCACTCTCCTCTGGTTTGTGACACGTTTGTAAGTACGCTGTCTGACAAACGGGGGAGAGAAGACACAAAAAAAAAAAAACCAAAAAAATTCAGCTGTTTGGGAGTCGTCCTGAGCTGGGATAAGATCGGAGGACACGGTTTCAGTCTGGTCTGAAATACTGAAGTGGTCTAGTAGAGAGAACACAGACCAATTACAAGAGAAACTTCTTTACCCACTTGTTGTCTAGATCAACACTCTCCTGGACACTGGACTCTAGACTGTGACTGTTTAGCCGTGGCTAAATCTGGAACCAAACGTTAAATGTAGAAAATAGATTTAAAATATGTATTATCTTTAACAAATATGTGAACTAGTATGAAGGTGTTGAAGGTTCTGGCTGATGTCCTTTTAGAGAAGTTGTGCTGTTATGAAAAGTTGGTTAAACTGGTGTGTAAAATTCACAGCAGTCAAAATACAACTTGAATTTGAATCGACGTCAGTGTTTTTTTGGATTAGGAGTGTGAGGAAATGGGTATATATAGACAAAAAAAGTACTGCAATTAAATTCACTACCTTGCATTTGGTGACGCAGTGTTGCTTTGTGTGTTTTCTGCATATGAACAGGCTGTCCTACTTATTTAGCTTAGCATCACTTAAGTGTACACAAGGTTAGGCCACCGCACATATTTTATGTAAAATGAATATGAGTGTCTTGTAAGTCAATCGGTAATGTTTGAGGGGGGCAGTGCCAGTAATTATTGGGGGGGGGGGGGGGGGGGGGCGGGGGGCGGGGAGGGGGGTTGAAACCAGCATTTTGTTTAAAATGCGTGATGTGCTGTGTTTCAGCATAAAAGTTAATCGCTCAGTGGATCTTCAAATCCGCGTTTTAATAAAGAACGTTTACGAGGTCACCGTCGGAATCCTTCTTGGCAGAGACTGCCGGGCAGGATGAGGAGATTGAGTACAAAGGAAAAGCATGTGCTCGGTTAACTCCGCCCCCCTCCCTTACCAGGCCCCCCCTTGCCCCCCCCACCCCAAAACCCAACATCTGCCGAGCATATGCTCCTGCTGCAGGAGAAAATAATCCGCACTGAAGTCTCAGCTGATAAAAGCACCAGTACGGTTTGTGCGGCCCTGCTGCTCGTTACAAACAAGTGGCAAAGATTAGGCCTGATATTCGGTATTCGCCATTCCTCCTGACGGCGAGGGCTCTGGAGATTAATGGCTCCTGGAGATGAATCTGAGGGCTCGTCTGTGTGCTGCGTGTTTCACATCGCCTGCCCTGAGGGGCCTTCGGCGAATACGGTCCCCGCTTTTTCTTTTGAAAAAAACTAAAAATGTATTTGCCAACTTTTTTTTTTTTTTTTTAGTTAGGAAAGGACAGTCGTGCTCATGCTGGAGGAGCATTCGCCTCTAGGATTTTGGTGGCCCTATGTAAGAAGTAATTGGGGGGCACGCGATCGTGGACCGGGGGGGTAGGGGGGAGGTGGGGTCTTTGAGAGTTCGTCTCAACCTGTGCTGTTGAAGCGAGAGAGCACTGAAGCACGTTCTGTCAGCCGGCCCTGCTTTTCACACCTTAGTTTGCCTTGTGTCGGTCACTCTGTGTGTTCCGCTCACCAGGCAAACCGTAGACGCCCCGTCAACTAGCGGGAGTTGGCTGGTGCATGATGGGATGCTGTCATCCCTGGCGACTACTAAAAATCCTCCCAGCCCTGGATGGCGTCATGGCTATAAATGTTCCTGGACCTGTGAGACTGCTGGATGCAGTCAGCACTGGCTCGGTCCGATTTCGTTACCAGACCGCGGGGATCATCCGTGCACCTGAACGGTGCCTTAACAGGGTGAGCCCCCCAGCATCTTCTTTTCCTGTTTTTCTTATCAGCTAACAGTCAAGCTCAGCCGCCCTCTTATTCTAGACACATTTTAACTACATTTTGTTAAAATGGCTGGTGGATTTGGCAGGTAAATGTAGAATACAAATACGCTTACGCTGTTTCCTTATCAGGGATTGATAAAAACAGATGCCAGCCAACCCCCCCCCCAACATGGACCAACATGGACCATGCCTCCCAGCTTCAAAAAAAGGCCTGGACTAAAAAGCTTGCTTTGGTCTACACTGTTAAGGGGACCTTAAGGGAACCCTGAAAGACTGCATATTTACAGGGCCCACAATGTCATGTCACAGCCCTGCCATCTTGTACCTTAGACACAAGAGGCAGGAAGTTGGCGGGAGGCAGGGTTTCCAGGAGGCCATGTTAAAAATGAAAAGGCGGCCATTTTGCAGGCCGGCCCACCCGTGTCCTGCGATGGGCTCGGTGTCTCCGCGCGCGGTTCTTACCCGATCTAAGCAGCTCGCCGGTCCTCTGCGAGACGGCAGACTCGTCCTAAACCGAAACAGGCCGCTCCCAAACAGAAGCCTTCTGTCGAAATCTTTGATCAGTTCCTCTTCCCTCCGAAAATCCCAGGTTCCCTGTTTGATGTCTCATTGTTTGGAATGTTTCCCATCAGCGACGGGGGGGGGGGGGGGGGGGCCTCAAAGCGAGAAACCTGCACATGTGCAGCGTTCCGTGGAAAAATGACACGAAATGGATCCAATTTAACGGAGTGTGGCATTAATATGAGCTAATGCACTCCTGCAATTTATTATTATTTTTTTCTTATTTTTTTTTACTGCTTTCTTGATTTATTTCGAGTCCCGGACTCTGTACTTGGGATTTATAATGCTTGTCAGCAAACCGAAGAGCACTTCGGTGGGAGCGTAACACGAAAAGCAACTGTTGTCCTTCATGGTTTCGTTGGTCATTAATGTGCGGTGTATTTTGTGTCGGGAATTTTTTTTAGTTGACGGTCGGACGTCAGTTCTAATGCGGTTCCAAGTTTTCGTTTTTCCTCCCCCTTCATTGGCTGTGAATCAGTGGATTCCATTTCAGTCACAGGTGATCCCTCTCCTCAGATCTCGCCAACGGATCGTGTGTGTCGTTCCCAGATTAGGCTTGGAAACGTTTCTTAAGTAAACCTATTGCGACTGTGTTTGCGTTGCAGAGCAGTTTCGTGGAATGCAACCCTGGAAGGAATAACTCTTTGTCAGTTCTCATTTTTAAAAGCAGGGGTTGTTGCGGGACTTTGAGGGGTTACCAAGAGCTCAGATTTCATACAGAGAAATTTTGTGTCCTCAACAGTCATCCTTTTTTGGAAAAAGGGTCCTCCTAGTCCTAGAGTTTAAAAAAACGGAACCAGGTTGGCCTTAATATTGCTTCACTGGCACGGTTGTCATTTCCTCTTAACACCAGGCAATACATTTTTGCCCCCCCGCAGGGGTTCTGGTTCTGGTTTTCTGGTTTTGGTTTTCTCCCTTTACAGTCAAAACACTTTAGTATCAAGAGTCAATTAAATTTTATTTGTATTTGGCTTTATACAAAGGGCATTGTCACAAAGCTGCTTTACAGAGATCCAGGCCGCCCCCCCCCCCCCACCCCCCTTCCCAGAGCTGGCCTTGGGCGGCTGTGGGGGAGAAAAAGTCCCTGGCTGGTAACAGGAAGAAACTTGGAGCAGAACCCTGACTCGGGTGGGTGGGGGGGATGGGGGGGGGGGGGCGGGGGGGGGCGGGTCATCTGTTGCTGGCTGGCACCGGCTAATTGGAAAAAGGGCTGATCACTGAAAACATGTATAATAAACAGAAAAATGACAGAACATGAATGCCAATGACAGTATGTAATTGAAGCCGGGCATGGCATCAAATGATGACTAGCACTGCATAAATTTGATACATTTTCATTGTTTTTGACCTTGTTGGGTTTTTTTTTTTTTGGGGGGGGGGGGGGGAGAGCACGGGGAGGGGTGGGTTGTTCTTATTCTTTTCTTGGCAAAGTTGCTTAGCATTGATGACAGCTTTTTTTGTGTGCTTTTTTTTCCCATTCCATTTAAAAATAAAATCTTGCCATGGGGTCTACTTTTTATACCTCTGCCCTATTCTGGCCGTACACTAATTGTAATTGCATAGCAAGATTTGTTTGTGGGCAAAGTATTGGTTTATGAGAGAGAGAGAGCTTGGAGTCAATTCAGAATGTATGTAATGCACATGTAAACTTCAGGAAAGTGTCAGGAAAGTCATTACCTACCTTTTTTACCACAAGCCTTTTATTTAACTCTTTAAGGCTTAGGAACAACGAATGTGTGATTAGAATGTTCTTGACTGAACATTCCAATGCTGATGTCACAATCACTGCTGGTAACTGAAAGGAATGGAGTTCTAGAACACTGACTTGGAATCTTTGGGGGGGGGGGGGGGAGAGATTCCAATAAAAACCAAAAAAAAACCCCCCCAAAACTTAGTCTTCAAAGGGCTAGAACGTGCATTTCCAGGCTGAGCCAGGCACACTGGTGATTCAGCTGAAAATCGGTCTCTCATGGTAACCACGGAAGGGGGGGTGGGGGGCGGGGTTCGGGGTCACATGGCTTGCATGCGGCGGACCGTACGTCAAGCTGAGCGAGCCACGAGCGAGAACTCCCAGTGCTCTCGGCATCACAACCCAGCACAAGCGACCTGAAAACAACTGGATCCGGTTCGAAAGACGGCACTCACCGTACGTCTGTGGTTCTGAAGGTCAACCGCTGGGGAGATTCAGGGGGTGGCAGGCTCGATTGGTGTAGTTTTGAACTGTCCCCTTTTTTTCTGAATGTGTCACTGGCATACCCTGTATAAAATGGTCGCTGTGCAGCAAGGCTACTTTAAACAGAAGACCCGTGATTCGTCCTTGTGCTTTCCTGCAAATGTTAAAGCGAATACTGCACAGTAGCCAAGGCGATTTGTATTTAGTGCGTCCCCAGTCCTCAAATCTAGATCCTGGGTGTCTGGGTGTTTTTTTTGTTTTTTTTTTGGAAGCCCTGTCCGTCACCTGTCAGCTTCCTTTTTTCCTTGTCATGTCTCTGGTGTGCATTTCCCACGGTGCCAGGAAGAAAATGCTTAAAGCCTGACTTATACTTCGACAAAAAATGAGAAAGTGTCGTGCACCATTTTGCATTTGTACTTCGGCAAAGGGCTGTGGAGAGGGTTCTGTTGTCTCTATGGTAACGAGACGCCAAACTGCTGATGTTTACGTCTGTGAAAACATTGCGGCACCTGGTGAAATTACTGAGAAATAGGGGAGGAATAAATAAAACCGAAAATAATGACGTAACCATGACAATGAATTTCGGTGCTCCGTTTGGCTGTCCAATCAACACTGTGCAACAAAGTATTAAGCTCTGGGTCACAACAAAATTCTAGAGGTGCTCGACACTGGGGAAAAAAAAGTGTCCTGTGACATACTTTTTTCTGTTGAAAATACGTCATTTTTGACACTTGTTGAAAGGGTTGTGCGACAAAGTGTGAATCAGGCTTAACATCCACAACTGAAAAGATTTGGAAGGTTTGCTTTCAATTAGTTGAGTTTTATTGTGTTATTAGTTCAAATTAATCTGCATACAGAGCTTGGGCTGCCTGTATTTAGGCTAAGTTATACTATACAGTTAATTTCAGATGCCTTCAGATCTTTACTTTTTAAATCCTGAAAACATGGTTGTCAGAGATGTCTTTCTTTTCAGCCGCGAATTATCTTGCATAAAAGATTTGTTAAATAAGCAGTAGGATTACAGAAAGTGTCGTTCAGGAATTTTCCATCGAACCGCACGTTAATTCTGGGATGCCAGCAATGTGCATAAATCCAAGAGGCCTGACATTCACAACCCCGCCCCACCCCCCCACCCCCCACACCCACCCTACCCCAAAGACTCAAGAATCTGCTGTCTGTGCAACTCCAAAAAGCACTCCACACCCCATCCCTAGTTTAAAAAGCCCACCCCTCCCCCCCAGTTTTAGTTCTGAATGACCTTTTCGGGGGGGGGGGGGGGGGGACTTGGTCTCTGGTTAAGAAATCACAAAGCAACACCGAGTCATTATAAAAAAACCTGAAGAGCCATTTCTGTAATTTCCACGGGCATCTGCCAAATCTTCGAGTGTGAAGAGTACCCTGTTGGAAGAGAAAGCCCTCTGGAGGGGCAGCGTTGGCACACGGGCGCGGCTGACCTGCGGTTGCCCCGCACTACGGACTCGGGCTCAGGGTAGGGGGGGGGGGTGGGAATTGGGGAGGTAGGGGGGGTTTCAGAAATGAGCTCTCGAGGTGTAGACGGGGCAGGGACACCCACCTGGCTGCTTGGTTGCTGGTTTATGGAAGCTGTACGCTAGCCTTCCTGCTAACGTATACAACCGGGGGCCTACCCCTCATTTCCTACGCCGATAGAGCGGTCCGGGCCCCCCCCTGGTCAACGAAGTACACGGTGGAGCCCCTTGGAGAGTCTGAAGGTTTGTTTTGGTCCCTATTTCATTTTCCAGTGACCTTGTAGTCTTTTTTTAGGAGCCTCTGGGCGATACACAGCCCCCCCTAGAGAGCGTGAGGTCCTTAAGTCAGCACCACTGTTTGGCCTGTGAGGGAAAAAAAAAATCCTCTCACCGCTTTCTCTGTACATGAGCCGTTCTGCAGTCTTCAATCACGGCATCAAAACGTAAACCTCGTGGACGTTTTATTAACACTGCAATCGCTCTTTTCTTTTTTTTTAAAACACTCCCCACCTTAGAATCTTTTTTAATTTCTCTCGTTCAGTCAAGCGGGTGCACAGAGGGCCAGAGTTATCGCAGCTGAAAAGTATTACTCTGTTTTGGCTTATTTCTTGCTACCTAAGCTTGTGCTGGGCGGGGGGGGTAGGAAATAAAAAATAAAAAAAACACTTCAAAGTTTTTTTTTTTTTTTTCCAAAACTGCTCAAGAAATGGGACTCCACACAGATTGTACCCTTTTAAAGTCTTGAGTAAAAGCCAATTAATCATGAAACTAGTTTAGTTTAAATTCCTTATCAGCAACCGGGGGGGGGGGGGGGGGGGAGCAGCATGTGGACCCATTTCGTTTCGTGGTCTTCCATGAAGTTTTATGCTTGGCTTTGCGTGGCCCGAGCCAAAAAAAAAATAAAGAGCTGCCTGCTACGCTTTCTGGCACACGAGGAAGTGGGTGCCCTCCGGATCGTAAAAAGCCCGGTGATTTAGTTAATGTTTAGACAGGCCTCCGACAGTGACTCAGGAGACAGTTATGAATGGCGGTTGTGGAGATGCACGGTTCCTCCATTGTGACCGTATTTAAAACGCGTCGATTGTTTTCAGAAACAAGCCACAAATTGGTCCATAAATGCATTTTTTAATACTCTTTCTGCAGCGCGACGGCCAGGCATGCCTGGTTATAGAATGCACGGGCCTACCTCACGCTGCCACTTAATCTTGCGAAAGCTTTTTATGTCTGGGGACCAGATTTATATCGCAAAGTTAAGGCCTGCTTGTGTAATGCACGTTGCGTTTGTCAAGTTTCCATGACTCGAGTCGAGACAATTAATGTCCCCTTGGCAGTTCCTTAATGTCGGCCAAACTAGTGATTTCCTTCTTCCTCCATCACCCGAGATCGTGATTAACAGATGAAATGCTTTGCAGTTCGTAATTCCCCGCCCACCCCCCCCCCCACTGCTGAAAAGCCAAACGAGTGTTTGCCAGCTGATTTCAGCACGGTGATCAAATGCAACCGCAAGCATCATCACGGCCTACAAGGCCTTTCACGCTGCGCTCTTCGGCTCGCTCTGCCCGCAGCGTTGGAAGCCATAAATCTTCATTCTTTTAGAGTGAATGCCATCCCCCCCCACCCCACCCCCCCCTTCCTTACAACTCCTGAAACACCCTTGTTAATTCTGGCAGAGACTGAACTAAAACGGTTCAGTAAGAAAAGCGTCATTAATGTGTCTCCCACAGAAGATTATCCCCTTTTCAGCAGCCATTTTTCACAAACCATGAAAGACCATAGAGATGTGTATATATATATATATATATGTGTGTCTGTGTATATATGTGTAAATATATATATATATATGAGAAAGAGAGGGGAGAAGAGAGAGGGGTGGGGGTGAGAGAAAGAGAAAGAGAGAAATGTCCTTTTTGTCCGAATGCCAGAATGTGTGTGCTTCTCATGAAGGAGGAGGTACGGTGGAGGTTAGGGTAGGGGTGCACGTTTGGAGAAAGATGGACCCCCCCCCCCCTCAGGCAGCGCAGACTGCATCTCGCGCAGCAGCTGTACACTGCAGCGGTTCTCGTCTGGCGGCCCTAAAAGCTTGGAAGCCCCCTGGAGGCTCGGTCGACGCTGTCTGAGCCAAATGACCTCGCCGCTTCCTGTGTGTGACACAACCACCCCCCATTAGCTTTTAGTGCTCCTGCCCCCCCCCCCCCCACCCCCCCCCCCCTCCCCCGCAAAGAATGCTAAATGAGGAAAGCCCTTTAAAAAAGGAAAACAGAGTTATAGCCTGCATGTTGTCTTCTAATTTACAGACTAGAAATTATTTATTTATTTTTTGCGCCATTTCACAATTGTGTCCCGAGGTGACCTGGGCAGCATTACTGAGCCACCAGTGAGGACTTTGGCTAATTAATTTCTAAATTACTTTTTGTGATTACTGTGATGGTTAAGTACACTATGTATTCGGGTGTAAAGCTTTTAAAACCTGCATTCTGGGTTGAGGGTAATTTTTTTATTGTTTGCTCACTCCTTTCCAACACAGGGCATTAACTCTCTTTAAGCTCTTTTCCCGCCTTGTAAATATATCACCGCTTCCGTTGTTGAGCACAGTTCGCATGTTAAGTAATGCGAAGATTAAGACCTCCGTTTAAAACTAATAACGACACATTCCATGTCATTAAAAGCCATTTTTCTGGAGCCCAATATTTAACGCCAGTGATAACTGCTAAATCACTTTATCCCATATTGGAGTCGAGGGAACCAAGGACCTTTTTCCGGATTCCTATAAAGGTATTTACTTTCTAAAATATTGGCTAAATCGTAAAATAAATCGTCTGCCTGTATTGGGGAGGTGGTCTAGCCTACGTAGCCGAGGATGTTATTTACACAGACGGCCGCGGTGAGAGGCTTGTGCAGTGTAAGGGGCGTGCGGTACCTGAGATTTAAACTTTTTTTTAAAAAAAAGGAAAACGGGTTTGGTGTTCTCCCTCCATATCCGTTTTTCAGCGTGACGTGCCCCTGAACACCGTGTGATTTACGGAGCGCCCGATTGCACGGGAACAGACGGAGAAGGATTCCCTTGGGGGCGCGAGCTCAGTCCATAAAGGAAACACGGAAGAGTTATTACCCCCACACTGCTGTGGAGCCAGTGGGTCTTCCCGAGACGCGTTTCAGAGCATGGCACGAGCCGCGCCTTTTCCGTTTGTTTTATTAATAACATAATAAAGCGAGGGTGCCGTGTATGACGGTCTTTTGAATTACACTCGCGCAAGTCACATAAGTTTTACGTTTCTCCAAGCCGTCTTTATGTCGGCTATTCCAGGGCAATTTAGGCGGACGTTTGCAAATGCGGAATGGCTCGCGATGTTCTCCCGCGTGTTTACTGCGGAGATGGCCGTCTCTAATCAAGCTGCACATCACTCGAAAATAATATTTGGCGTCAATTTCTCTTCTCGAGATTAAGGAATCAGGGAGTGTTTACACTCCAGATAGAATAAAAAAATTCAAAAAAAATGAAACGAGAAAGAATGTGTATACAGTCTCACAAGGCTGGGAAGCCCGTGGCCAGGCTCTAGGGTGCGACTCTCTCGCGCTTCGCACGGTGTGAGGCTCATCTGGCTGTCATTTGCGCGTTTCAGTGGAAATAAGCCCGAAGATCAGAAGTTAAACACTGAGAGTATCGAAAGCAGATCCACTGGCCCAGTGAGGAGCTTTGGTTTATATAGACCTTCTGGTTCATAAACGTGAAGTATCCCAGACCTCCTCGGTTGTGTACATGGTGTATCTTTCTCTGGCATTACTCATTTATGTATTTATTTATTTTTTGCGTTCCTGGGGTCAGATTGCAGAAGCAGGAACAGGTTTTTCTGTGTGGCACGGGCTGTTTGAGGTTAGAGCACCAGCACAGAGCCGGGTGGCTCTTCCGTCCCCAACAGGGAAGCAGCACACATCGCATGGACCAGCCAGATAGTCGGCTCTCTGGTTTTGACCAGGAAAGGTGCGTCTCCATCCCGTTGAAGCCAAAGCATTTATTTTTGATGCATCCTCTGAAAGTTCATTGTGATGTGAGGTCACAAGTTTGTGATTAGAATGTTCCTAACTGAGCATTCTAATCCCGATATAACAATCGCTACTGGTGATTCGAAGCAGTGGAGTTCTAGAAGGCTGATTTAGAATTTGTCTGCTGTAGTTAAAGAGCAGGGCAGGCTGAGGGACTGAAGGAACACAAGAGTTTAGTATCTGGTTTATCTAGGTGATTGTGGCAGCAGACAGAGGATGCAAATTCTAGCCAGTTTCTTCCCGAGATTTCTTCCCATTGGGAAGTTTTTTTCATTCCACCGTTTGACTGTATTTCAAACTGCTGGGGAGTTGTTATTTTTTTAACCTCAACTGCTCAGTTTTTTGGGGGGTTCAGGCCTGGTTTTTTCCCCCCCATTTTCTTTTCCGTTTCCTCTATAAAGCATCTTTGTGACAGTGTTTCTGTAAAGCGTGAAATGCACATTTCTTAAGAACCGATGCCGTGCCGTGAGAGCCGTGCGATGAGAAGTCCTGTTTGCAGCCTGCTGACAGGCCCAGACCCAGAGGGCAATACTTTACCTTCAACACCGCGGGCCTGATGAAGGTGAGGCAGCAGCACTTACAGATCCACCTGCGAGGCCAGACTGGCAGGAGCGAGTGACGTCCTGCTGGGGAAGAGTCTTCGCCGTGTGTACCCGTCCCACGCTTGTGCCGGGCGGGGGCGCTTGATCAGCTGACTGGCGGAGCTTTCACGCGATGAATGATGTCTTCTTTTTAAAAAAAAAAATAAAAAAAAAACCTAAAACAACAAAAACGCCGCGAGCACCTGCACTTTCCAGCTTCCTTCTGATGAGTGAGCTGTTGGGCCAGATATCATGCGAGACACGTGTAGCCAGACCACCTCAGGCAGGGCAGGGCAGGGCAGGGCAGGGCCAGGGAGGGGAGGGCAGGGGAGGGGAGGGGGGTGTTCCGCCTGGATGATTCAGATGCTGTGAGCGCTTACCGCTGTGCATGTGTCACAGGTGACTGACGAAGGGCGGAAATACTCTCTGCGGCGCGTCGATGTAAAATGTCCCGTCCGCTGACCTCTTGTTACCCACCCAGGCACTTCTTCTCCATGCCCAACCCCCGGGACTAACCCACCCAAAACTGGGCTTACCCAACCAGGCACTGCCTCTCCATGTCCCTCCCTGGGACTAGCCCATCCAAAACTGGGCTTACCCACCCAGACACTGCCTCTCATTGCCCCACCTTTGGGACTAGCCCAAAAACAGGGCTCATTCCCCCCCTCCCCAGGCACTGTCTCTCCATGTCCCTCCCCAGGACGAGCCCAAAAACGGGGCTTACCCCCCCCCCCCAGGCACTGCTGCTCAGCCACAGGCACCATTAAACACATCAGATTTCCCCGTCTGTTCTAAGAGTGGAAGCGGACGGCTAAAGGCCGCTCTCCTGGGTGGAAAGTTTGGTTTGTGCGCGTGTCAGCAGCTGTAATTCATCGCAGTTTGCAGGAGCCCAGAAGATCGCGCTGGGGTGCCACAAGGCCCTCGTCCGCTAAATTCGCTGCCAAAATGTGTGTTTTGTCATCCGTCCAGCAGCAGCGGCGGCAGCGCCGTTAGAAATCCACGGGACAGATTTTTTCGGAGGAACGTGCTTCGCCCTCTCTGACCCGCGTGAATAAAAAAAACATGGAGGAAGAGGAGGCACACATGCGTGCATTCGTTCCACTTTCCGAAATTCGTGCTGTCCCATTTTCTCCGAAAAGGAAGAATTCTTTGGACAGTCGCCCCCCCCCCCCCCGCAGAACTATCCAAGGATAATTTAGCCGTCAATGTCGGAGCGAAAGAGAGAAGTAATTCTTTGAAACGGCAGGGTTCACAAGGACGGTTATTAGGGTTTTAAAATATCACGTTAAATGTTCCCACATTGTTTCTATGACGACGGGAGTTGCAAGTCTGTAATTTATTTATTTTTTCTCCTCCCCCCGTCCCAACGCTTGCGTTTTTAAGATGTACCTTACAGTTGCGCGCTTCTGCTTTGGCTACTGGGTTGGCAATCGTCGAACTGGAACACCGAACACGGAGTGTGATTATTATTATTATTATTATTTCTTAAAGTCTGCCGCCTCTCTTCCTCTGTCGACACGCGTGAATCGTTGCTCGGTTGGGTCGCCATGCCTGACCCGTCTGTCTGGCTCGGGGAAAGCAGAAAAGTAAACTGGAAAGGGGTAAAGAAGTGGGATCGTTTTTTTTTTGTCCTGCTCAGGTCTGACCCACGCCAGAGGCCTCATCAGTCTAGGGCATGGTTTTGGTCTGAGCTTTCAAAGGGTGCCACGTTTTGTAGAGTTCCATGGCAACTAATTTTTACTGTGTGTTTTTTTTTTTTTTTTTTTTTAAAGACACATTCCTCTGCTGCCATAAATAAAAGGGTTGCAGGCAAGCCTTAGTTTGGGAGCGGCGTTTGTGTTGGCCCGCTGGGGACTAATCGAACAAAGAATTGAGCAATGCAGATTACGAAACGTATCACAGAGTTTTTTCGGACAATAATTGCCATTGTTATCTCTCCACTATGAACACCAATGTTACACTATGAACACCAGCACTCCACTATGAACACCAGCACTCCACTATGAACACCAATGCTCAACTATGAACACCAACTCTCCACTATGAACACCAACTCTCCACTATGAACACCAACACTCCACTATGAACACCAACACCCCACTATGAACACCAACGCTCCACTATGAACACCAACACTCCACTATGAATACCAACATCCCACTATGAACACCAACGCACCACTATGAACACCAGCGCTCCACTATGAACACCAGCGCTCCACTATGAACACCAGCGCTCCACTATGAACACCAGCGCTCCACTATGAACACCAACGCTCCACTATGAACACCAGCGCTCCACTATGAACACCAACGCTCCACTATGAACACCAGCGCTCCACTATGAACACCAACGCTCCACTATGAACACCAACACTCCACTATGAACACCAACACTCCACTATGAACACCAGCACTCCACTATGAACACCAACGCTCCACTATGAACACCAACGCTCCACTATGAACACCAACACTCCACTATGAACACCAACGCTCCACTATGAACACCAACACTCCACTATAAATTCCAACGCTCCACTATGAACACCAATGTTACACTATGAACACCAACACTCCACTATGAACACCAGCGCACCACTATGAACGTTAATACTTCCAATATTTGCAACGCCTGACCTGAGTTTATCATAAAGTGTCATAGTACATAAGACTGAACTGGTATGTCAGTGTCACCCATTCCCAACCGTACGTCTGTTAGAGGAAAGTGTCCATTTATTTAGGCATGGAAAGGGTACTGAATTGGTCTGTGAGAACCCATTATTCCTCATTGAACAGTTGTTTTCCAGGCCAGTGAACCAATCAAAAGACTGTTTCTCTCTTTCCACATTTCTCTCTCTTCTCTTTTTAAAAGTACCGTGGTATTCTTGTAATCAGATATTATGTCAGTGGAGAGGCAAAAAAAAAAAAAAAAAAAAAACCTTTCAGACTTCAACTCGAAACATAAACAAACAGAGAAGGTTTGTGTAAACTTTCTCACACCCGGCTAGGCTTCCAGCGAACCCGTACGGTCTTTCATATATCCTCATCCCTGCTTGTGAAAATGGGTAACAGACCCCTTCTCCTGCCTGGGCTTTACCACGCAATTAGCCAGTTAGCATGCTCAGTTACGAAGGCGGTTGAAGTTGCAACATTCGGAAAATTACGAAGTTACAACATTTGCTTAAAATATATTTTTTAAATCAACTGCGTGGAGTTGGTGGATTAGGAAAGTATATTTCTATGGGTTTTTTACAATGAAACAGAACCTCTGTGAGTGCCTTCTAACAGGAAAGTGCGAGTTTACATCTTCCATTATTCGCTTGGGAAAATTGACGATTTCACGTTTCATGACCTGGCAAGGCCAGCGCTGTCTGGATTTGAGCACATCGCGTTGTCATGCGTAGATGCCCCTTGTTTTTACTGCAGTGTAATTTCTGCAGCCTGTAATCACTCCGGTCCTGGGGGCTGTTTGAGCTGGCTAACTAACATTTTTAAACATTTGTCTGGAGGTAAACTGCCAACAGATTACCAGCCACAGAAAAATGAATCTGGCCACAGAGGTGGTTGAGGCCTGGTTTTCTGCAGACACACTGGAGGGCTGTAAATAGTTTAAATGCCAGTCTGTGTTTTTTTTCCCCCTCTAACCATTCACAAGGAGGAAATATGAGTTTTTTTAGTTTTTTTGTAGAGGCTTAACTTCTGCCAGAGCTATGAAAACCACGGAAACTTAAATGGAATCAGATAATCATAAAATGCTTACCTGTATTTCACAGTGTGGGGTTTTAAAGAGGGCACGTGTATTTTATTAATGTAATATGTGTATGGGTGAACACATATTTGGTTTTTGGTTCTTGAAGTTTAATTGCGTAGCCTGTTGCACACAGATTTTTTTCACGGCAACACTTAGGTGCAGAAATACATTTTTTTAAAAAAGGTGAACTAGTCTGGATAGAAAATGGGTGAGTGGGGGTTAGAGGGCCGATCAATTTGAAGGTGCTGCAGGGAATTAAGAAAGAGTTTCCTGTCCCGACTTTGTGACGATGTGTCGTGGAAACATCACGGGCACCCCTCTGTCCTTTTCGGTTATTTGTCTGCGTTTACAGTCACGTCCCACAAACACTCGGTCCTCGCCACCGCAGTCCCATTGCGAAGGGGGGGCCTCTCGAAGGGACGAACATTAATTTTGGAGATTAGGGACAGACCTCATTTGTCTGGGTAATAACCTAGCAGCAGCAGCGGCGCTATAGGCCTGGACCGGGCTGAACTCCTGACGTGAGATAAGTCTGCCCAAATTCCAGATAAGCGCTTTGCAGATAAAAACCGCTGGGGCTGTTACTTCTGAGAAAAAAATCATGATCTTTTGGCTCAGTAGGGCTCCAACTGCAGGCAGCAAATCAAAACAACACGACCTCTGACCTCCAGCGCAAGAACTTGCTTGAACCTGTCAGGCTGCAGGAAACCAATCTCGCAAACTGTACATTCCCTTTCCGTGTGCCCTGGAGGGAGAAGGAGTCTGCGGACCGTAATAGCTTTGGCTCGGCTAGTTTGTCTGGTGAAACGTAGGCCGTGAACTCGCAACCCCAGTGCTGTTGAATTGCTGCTTTACCACTGCATCTCCTCCAAGTTTTGGTGGTGTGAAACGCAAAACCCAGCGGTTCTCTTTTTGGAACCTATTTGGACGGATCAGAGTTTTTTTTTTTTTTTTTTTTAAATAGTGAAATGCTTATAGGAAAGGTGAGGAGGTTCATGACATCACCCCGTGTTTATAAAGAGTGATTTATGATATCACAAGGGGGGGGGGGGGGGGGGGGAGGGTAACATGGGTGCCTTAGGAAGGCCGAACCTTTTCAGACGGGAGTTTGAAATAAAAAGGGAAGGTGTGGTTGTCATGGAATTTGGGTTCTCCGTGACTCCGTAGCTACTGAAGGGAAAGGTGGGAATCCAGTTTCTGCCCCCCCCCCCTCCCCTCTCCCCTGCAACACCCCCACCCCCCTGCAGCTCAACCCCATACCTCAGGTCTCGCAGATCGGTCTGCTAAACTGACAGCCCCTGTAAACGTGTGTCTAACATGGTACAGGGCCTCGCTGCCTGCTCCAGAATGTTCCGGAACAGGGTCACCGGGGGGGGAACGGAGTTATTTTTCTAATGCTGTCGTTACTGAACTGTGGAAGGGAAGGGGCTCTGAAAGTCTCTTGCACAAATAAAACGTCAAGGAGGTGGGTGGGGGGGTTGGGTTAGAGGGGGTGGGGGGGGGTGGTAATACTAGGAAATGGCCTCGTCTGTGACTCTGGGAGAAGACACATGCTTTATCGCTATTCCCTGATTTCTCTCCTGTCCATAAACAGTTTCCAGAATGAGCAGTGCACCTTGCTGGAGCCTCAGGCGTTTTTTTTTACCCCCCCAGGACATGTTTATTTATCCCCAGATTTCCAACCAAAAAGGCTGACGCCGATTTATTTATTTTTTTCTCCATGGTCCCCCAAGAAAAGGTTTGGTTCCAAAAACAGCCTCTCTCCTTTTCTCCCGCCCCACCCCACCCGTTAGCCCTTGACAGTCTTGCAGCGAATTGTCGCGCCGCTTTTTGGAACGTGCCCGCACGAGGTCTCGTGTGGGTCCCAGTTTTTTTTTGTACTTTCCCGCCCGTTCTTCACCTGTAACTCTCGTAGCTGTTGTTTTTTGAAATGCGCGTTGGCCATGCGTCTTATGGTAGTTAGTCGATCTGAGTTCCTGGCGGCATTCATGCAGGGCCGTACAGATGTTTATGAGCCAGGCACTGTAAATTCCTTCATGTTGATGTGCAGAACACAGGCCTCCTATTGGCTTCTAGGAGTCTCGATACTCACCTGCACTTCATCCCATTGGCCTACGGTCATCATCATTCCCCCAGGAGTCTAGTCTAATGCAACAGCAACAACCAGGTTGCCTTCGTAACCTCAGTTAAAAGGACATTACTGGGGGGGGGGGGGGTGGAGTGCGAGAGTATGCGTTCTGTCCACAAGCACTTGTTATAGCTCCCTCCCCTCTGGTGCTTGGAATTGTGGGAGTACTGTTTTTTTTTTGTTTTTTTTTGGGGTGGCCACCCAATATGACCTTATATGGGCACATAGAGGAGGGAGGCATAGTCGTAGAACTTGACAGTCTGTTGGAATGTCGTTAGCTTTTTAGGCTGGTGACATGGTTGTCCCTTACGGTTGCAAATCACCAGTAACGGTAATTTTAGCCACCTGTTGCGAGCCACATGATGCATTTTTTTCTTTACTCATATTACGCATGTCCACACGCACCCAATAGTGTCAGCAAGTTGTGGTCCTTAGATTTTGTAGCATCCTGTAGCTATTTTAGACGGAAACCCTAGCACCTCCTTGTTCACGGAAACACTCCTCTTGTGTTTAAAAAAAAAAAAAAAAAAAAACGAATTTTATGTCAAGGAAGACACAGAATTTACGGTCGAAGTGATTATTTTTAGATGGTTTGGAATGAGCCACTGAAGATCCGATGTCTTATGTGTGTCAAGATTTGTGGTGTGACAGCTAGCCCTAACCACCCCCCACCGAACGGTGACAGATGTCCCCCATTTCTCACGCTCCAAATCCCTCTTTAAAACATACAGAAGTTCTCAGTGTGCAAACATTTCAGCCCTTGCGTTTGATGAAGTGGGATGAGAAGGTCTTGCACAGAGTGTGTCCTCGGGCTCCCTTAGCTCTCTTGTTAGCGGGCTGTGGGCTAGCAGCGACCCCTCCTGCTCTGCACTGGCCTTCTCGTTAGCAGCTTTCAGTTAGCGGCATAGAGTAGCGACCCCTCCTGCTCTGCACTAGCCTTCTCGTTAGCAGCTTTCAGTTAGCGGCATAGAGTAGCGACCCCTCCTGCTCTGCACTGGCCTTCTCGTTAGCAGCTTTCAGTTAGCGGCATAGAGTAGCGACCCCTCCTGCTCTGCACTGGCCTTCTCGTTAGCAGCTTTCAGTTAGCGGCATAGAGTAGCGACCCCTCCTGCTCTGCACTGGCCTTCTTGTTAGCAGCTTTCAGTTAGCGGCATAGAGTAGTGACCCCTCCTGCTCTGCACTGGCCTTCTCGTTAGCAGCTTTCAGTTAGCGGCGTAGAGTAGCGACCCCTCCTGCTCTGCACTGGCCTTCTCGTTAGCAGCTTTCAGTTAGCGGCATAGAGCAGCGACCCCTCCTGCTCTGGACTAGCCTTCTCGTTAGCAGCTTTCAGTTAGCGGCGTAGAGTAGCGACCCCTCCTGCTCTGCACTAGCCTTCTCGTTAGCAGCTTTCAGTTAGCGGCATAGAGCAGCGACCCCTCCTGCTCTGCACTAGCCTTCTCGTTAGCAGCTTTCAGTTAGCGGCATAGAGCAGCGACCCCTCCTGCTCTGGACTAGCCTTCTCGTTAGCAGCTTTCAGTTAGCGGCGTAGAGTAGCGACCCCTCCTGCTCTGCACTAGCCTTCTCGTTAGCAGCTTTCAGTTAGCGGCGTAGAGTAGCGACCCCTCCTGCTCTGCACCTGCTCTCTTGTTAGCGTGCTGTGTGAGCTAACCAGTGTGAAGCGGGTTTTTGGAGTTGCGGGCTGTGGTCCAGCAGTGGATCCGTATCATCCAAAGTGGCATTAGTGCTCTCCGTGTCTTGGCCCTCACAGATGCCCCCCCCCCACCCCACCCCCCACCCCTCTGTGCCCCCCAGGGAAGGCTCCAGCAAAACTCCCAGGGCAGTGGTGGGCTTTGATCTGAGCACGCCCGGAGAGATAACTCATGTCCTTAATGTTTTCCCTGGCAACGGCTGCCTGTTTCCCCTTTTTTCTTTTCCCTTTCCACTCTGAGAACTTCAAGAGATTAAATTATGTTGAATTATGAACTGACGTCGAACCTAATTGTTGGGGGGAAAAAACTCCAAACTGCCGAGCCCACGATAACCACAGCTGAACGTTTCTGTACTGTAGAATTTGGTTTGTTTACCCTGTTCTCTTGTGTTTGTTTCACCTTCATAGCCTCGATGGGCACAGGGTTGGGGAAAACAAATGTCAGATCTGCGATTTGGCCACGTTAACTTTCATCTCGACGAACTGTGGCCGACGTCCGTTTTTCTACGATGTCGTCGATGCTAAAGTTTTGAGTTGTTTACTTGGACGTTCGGCCGGGGATCGCCACGGCAAAGCGGTTTTGCTCAACAAACAGCAGGCAGCCACAGAGAATGTGCAAAAACTCTTGCTTGTGTAGAATTAGCTCTTAAACTCTGTTCGGTCATGGACACGTTATTTAAGGGGGTTTCATTAATTCGTGATATGATTACATTTTGCCAATAATGAGTGGTTATAACAGTTGAGTCACTTGAGAGCAGTCTTTCACTGGCTATATTTCAAACAGAATTTGAACGGTCACTTTACTGAACTAGAACTAGAAAGTAAATGTTTTGTTTTATCCTGTTTTACGCATGTGTGATGTACGTCTGTCATGGTCCCGGATAACGGGTTAAGTAACAGTCACATTTGAATTTCCACAAGAAAAGTATGTCCTGCCTTAAGGATCATAACTGGGGTCACATTATAAAACATTTCCACCCAGCTAGATCTCATTAAAATTCCTGCACATTCCTACACATTACTGTAAAATTCCTACCTTTTGTCTCCAGCATTTAGGATGCAAATTACGCCCCCCCCCCCTTGTACATTTTGGTTAGTGACATCATGTTTTGTTGAAAGTTATCAGGGAATTGCAGGAGAGTTTTTTATTTTTATTTGAACGGCATCTGAAGAGGGGCGACATTTCAGCTGTGCAGTCGACCGAGGTCTGCTTCTGGTACCCATGGGGGAGACGGGGTGAAGGGGGGGGGATGGGGGGGGGGGGCGGGTGTGCAGGAGAGGAACATTAGCAGTTTGAACATTAGCCGGATCTGGAAGCTGGTTGGACGGGGGGGTGGGGGGGACATTGCCGGGACAGCATCCAGACTTGGGGGGGGGTTGGTGGGGGGGGTTAAGTCGAAACAGTCACCACCAGCTCGCACTCTGAATGATGATGATGATGATGATGATGTAATGAGATAGCATTAAAAGGCACGGTGTTGTTGCCTGTCAACAATAAACATTATGGAAAAAGATTTTTATGGCAAAAAGTGACTAATTATAATTTAAGAAATGTTTTTTTATTAAAGGTGATGTTTGTGCCAAAAGAAAATGCACATCCAGACCCCAGGAAGTTGGCTTGTTCATGTTACAGAACGCTTGCTGGCTCCTGAGTGGCTTGAACCTTCATTTTCTAACTGCAGAATGAAAAAAAAAAAAGCCTTTTCTGTATAATTCTGTTCCAGGACATCTTAACAGCACCAGTGGTCAGGGGGGTTGGGGGTAAGGCGGGGGGGGGGAATCGGATTGCATGGATTCCTTGTCTGGTGGTGGCAGAATACTGAGTTATGTGATGATAATCGCGTTGCCCTATTCCGAAGAAACCTGGTACTTTCTCGCTTGGGAAACCACAACAGAACTGGAGTCTTGCTCACAAACGAACAGTTTTCACTGAGGTTGCTTCCTCTGGCACAGTGAACCCGTTTGCCTTGCTGTGTGTGTAAAGGGTCTGGCTATATGGCAATGGCTTTTGTCGGAAAGGTCTTGTCCTTTACAAAGGCTGGTGGGTGGGGTGGGGTGGGGGGGGGGGGGGGCTGGAGAATCTGCTGTAAGCACATGATGCTCGGCACTTTAATACACTCGTGGAGAATGGCGGGTGTAAACCTCGGATTGGATCAGATTAGAAGAACTTTTATTGTCTGTGACTGTGGAAATCTGCATTTGGCTTCCCCCATAAAAAAAAAACATTAAATACACAAACGGTACAGCATCACATGTACTGTGAGTATGTGTACACAGCTCAGAGTCACGTGAAACACACGGGCACACGCACACACATGCATACACACGCACACACACACACACACACACACACACACACACATAAATTCAGACTCATTCACGTAATGCAATAGTTGCATCGCAAGCAGGACATAAATAAATCAGAAGCAGTTGTGTTGCACACAGGGACAAAGGTCTTTATAGATATGATTATTTTTTGCCTTTTTATTTTATTATCTTTCATACCAGTCTCTTCTGACGGAGCGTTTCATTGGGTGTGTCTTTTCCATTTGTGTTGCACATCTGGCAGCTGATTTTGATTGGGACGTATAAGAATGTTTTTGGTTCTCTTTGGTTGTTGTTGAGCCTGCCCAGAGAACTTAACACGTCGGCCCAAAGAACCAGCGCACACACGGTCACCCTAATTATGAGTGAGCGAGGGGGTACATAGGGGTGAAGGAATGCGCCCAACCACGGTGTTAACACTTTTTTTAAACCTTTTTTTTTTTTAAAGCTTTTCTTTTTGCTCCATGTTACCCATTTGTCTAAATGACCTGTTGCTCTTTTAAATATAGCGGCGTTGTTATGACTACCGGGATTCCATGGCGGTAAACAGGGGACCTCAGGAGCCCCGCGGCGGCGGCGGCGGAGTTTCGCTTCCGCGCGGTGCGGCGGGGTTTTTTTTTTTTAGCAGTCCTGTAATTTCGTGCGGGGGATCTGAGAGGTTCCGTCTCGGCCGCTGTCCGCGCGTTGGAGCAGCGTAATTACAGCGTGTCCCGGGCCAGCGGTGCGAGCGCCCCCCAGGAGAGAACTCCGCGCGGGCGGGCGGCACTGACGTTTTCCCGCTATATTTATAGCACGGCGGCGGTGTGCCGTGTTACACGAAGGAGGGAGGCTTTGGGGTCGAGGCCGAGCACGTTTCCGGGGGGGTCTGCGGAGGCGTGGCACCGCTAGGAGTCGCGTGGGTTCACCGACTATACGGACCCCCCCCCAGGGGCTCTGTTTCTTAAAACTGAGAGCGTTACCTGCCCTCTGAAGCCAGAAAATACACTTTTCATCCGCCATTTTGAAATTTCTTTAACAAGGGGGGCGTGCGGGCGGGCAAGTACAGCAGTGTGACAAACTGCAGTGGCTTTTATCTTTCGTCCTGGGGTGGGGGGGGGTGGGTAAGTTTAGATAAGTCATGTCAAGAGTCTGTCCAGACCCACTGACCAAGCCTACTGTAGATAAGTATGTCTGGCTTATTGTTTATGTGGGATGAAGTGAAGGCTATACCCACAGCAATCAATACTGTTGGGTGGGTGGTATAAGGTACTTTAACCCTGTAAGGTGTAAGATCACTAATATGTGATTAGAATGTTGTTAACGGAACATTCTGTTGCTGACGTAACAATCACTACTGACAATTGAATGTGATGCAGTTCTAGAACACTGACTTAGAGTTTTGAAAAAAACATTCCAAAAACCTACTCTTCAAAGGATTAATTGAATTCCTCTTGTAAACATTATATCTCATAGGCTTTATTATCCTCCTAAAATATGGCATGAAATGTTTTTTTTGACATAATACAACTGTCTTGGATGACAAAAACATGCTGCAGTGAAAACATTTTCAAAAATATTATTATTTATTTTTTATCGAATGTCCTCTGTAGACATCAGACACCGGAGACTCCCAAAAATGAATTTCCTCCTCCTCGAAAGAGGTGTCAGGCATTGCAAATTCATAATGTCATGACCCCGAGCGCTAAAGGCTAAAGGCATTCCCAGCTGTAGCTGAAGGCCATCTCTGCTGACCCTCCCTGCCCCCGCCCTCGCCCCCACCCCCGCCTCCGCCCCCGCCCCCACCCCCCAAACACGCTCAACCGTTGACACGCAACATGTATCTTTCTCATCTTTTTTTTTTCTCTCTCTCTCTCTGTCTCCGGCACGCAGGCCAAGGTTGGGGGGGGGGGGGGGAGCAGGCTCTTCGGTGGTGGTTGGGGGGGCGGAGCAGGCTCTTCGGTGGTGGTTGGGGGGGGGGGCAGGCTCTTCGGTGGTGGTTGGGGGGGGCGGAGCAGGCTCTTTGGTGGTGGTTGGGGGGGGGGAGCAGGCTCTTTGGTGGTGGTTGGGGGGGGGAGCAGGCTCTTCGGTGGTGGTTGGGGGGGGGGGAGCAGGCTCTTTGGTGGTGGTTGGGGGGGGGGGAGCAGGCTCTTTGGTGGTGGTTGGGGGGGGAGCAGGCTCTTTGGTGGTGGTTGGGGGGGGAGCAGGCTCTTTGGTGGTGGTTGGGGGGGGGGGGAGCAGGCTCTTCGGTGGTGGTTGGGGGGGGGGGAGCAGGCTCTTTGGTGGTGGTTGGGGGGGGGGGAGCAGGCTCTTTGGTGGTGGTTGGGGGGGGGAGCAGGCTCTTTGGTGGTGGTTGGGGGGGGAGCAGGCTCTTCGGTGGTGGTTGGGGGGGGGGGGGCAGGCTCTTCGGTGGTGGTTGGGGGGGGGGAGCAGGCTCTTCGGTGGTGGTTGGGGGGGGGGGGGGGCAGGCTCTTCGGTGGTGGTTGGGGGGGGGGCAGGCTCTTCGGCGGGGGTTGGGGGGGGGGGGGAGCAGGCTCTTCGGTGGTGGTTGGGGGGGGGGGCAGGCTCTTCGGTGGTGGTTGGGGGGGGGAGCAGGCTCTTCGGTGGTGGTTGGGGGGGGGAGCAGACTCTTCGGTGGTGGTTGGGGGGGAGCAGGCTCTTCGGTGGTGGTTGGGGGGGAGCAGGCTCTTCGGTGGTGGTTGGGGGGGAGCAGGCTCTTCGGTGGTGGTTGGGGGGGGGGAGCAGGCTCTTCGGTGGTGGTTGGGGGGGGGGAGCAGGCTCTTCGGTGGTGGTTGGGGGGGAGCAGGCTCTTCGGTGGTGGTTGGGGGGGGGAGCAGACTCTTCGGTGGTGGTTGGGGGGGAGCAGGCTCTTCGGTGGTGGTTGGGGGGGGAGCAGGCTCTTCGGTGGTGGTTGGGGGGGGGGGTGGGGAGCAGGCTCTTCGGTGGTGGTTGGGGGGGGGGCAGGCTCTTCGGCGGTGGTTGGGGGGGGAGCAGGCTCTGCGGTGGTGGTTGGGGGGGGGGGAGCAGGCTCTTCGGTGGTGGTTGGGGGGGGCAGGCTCTTCGGCGGTGGTTGGGGGGGGGCCAGGCTCTTCGGCGGTGGTTGGGGGGGGGGAGCAGGCTCCTCGGTGGTGGTTGGGGGGGGGGCAGGCTCTTTGGCGGTGGTTGGGGGGAGCAGGCTCTTCGGTGGTGGGTGGGGGGGGGGGGGGGGGGGGGAGCAGGCTCTTCGGTGGTGGTTGGGGGGGGGGCAGGCTCTTCGGTGGTGGTTGGGGGGGGGGGGGCAGGCTCTTTGGCGGTGGTTGGGGGGGGAGCAGGCTCTTCGGTGGTGGTTGGGGGGGGAGCAGGCTCTTCGGTGGCGGTGGTTGGGGGGGGGGGGGAGCAGGCTCTTCGGTGGTGGTCTCGCGCATTCTGCCGACGTTCGGTGGAATAAACTGATTTACGCGCGCGTTTTGTTTTTTTTTCCCAGAGATCCGGTCGTTGCCCGCGCGCTGTGATTGGTCTAACCCCGCGAGACCGCTTTGCCCGCGCGTCGCGGCGGTTCTACGGTTGGCTGGCGGAATATTATTTTTCATAGCACACTCACATTAATCACCCTTCCATAATTGCTCCTCCTTCCTGACCGGCTTAACTGTTTATGATTATGCAAACTATTTTCCCACAGCAGTTTTGGTCCACTAATGCTGATAAATGTACTGGACAATTTACAGCCTTGCATTTTACAGGGTGGAAATTTAAACACACACACAGTTACTGTGGGATTTTTTTTATATTTTATTTTTTTTAGAAACTCCATTAAAGAGCAAATATGTATTCTTGCGAGGCAAGCCAATGCACTGACTTAAATAATTTATTTTCTTAACGGTTAGTTCCTTCGCTTGCACAACAGCTTATGAGAATTTATGTCACAGCTGCTCGCTCAAAGGGATCATTTGGTCTGTTTTGTTTAGACAATAGCCAGCATTTACCACTACATTATCGGACAAGTTCTTTTTTTTTTTTTTTTTTACATCACTGGTTCATAGACCCAAATGAGAAATTTAGCAACTTTCAGTGACCCATGGATACTACACACATACTAGCACAGCCTAGTGGACTACATTCTCATTCCGGGACCCGCCTCATACGCTCCCAAAAACCTATTTTGGGTCCCGGCCCATAGATTAAGAAGCACTTGGTGTACTGAATTCATTATCCCGCATTGATCACAGGGATATTTTGATAACGGCAGAGATTGCTCTCAGAGCCAGGCCTGTTGTGACAGGCGAGCGCTATGGAGAGGTGATGTGGGAGTTCTGTCGTTTGAATTGAACAGCGCCAGTCCGATATAATACTGTCCTGAGAGCTGGTGAAGAAGAAGAAGAAAAAGAGGAGAGAAGAGGGGATGTGAAGAGAGGGAGGGAGAGAAACCAAAAAGGAGAGGAAGAGAGTGGTGGAGAAAATTAAAGGGAGATGGGGAGGGTGAGAGAAGGTTTTATGATGGAAAGAGGAGGGCAAGAGAGATATAATGGTGGACAGGAGAGAAGCGGAAGAGAAAGGGAAGAGTGAGAGAGAGAAAATGAAAGGGAGAGTGAGAAAGGGATATGATGGAAAGAGGAGAGATTATGAGATATGGTGGGCAGGAGAGATGTGGAAGAGAGAGGGAAAAGAGTGAGAGAGAAAATGAAATGGAGAGGGAGAGTGAGAAAGGGATACGATAGAAAGAGGAGGAGAGAAAGTGAGATATATTTGTGGACAGGAGAGACGAGGAAGAGAAGGGGAAAGAGAGAGAGGGAAAGAAAGGGAGAGAAGGAAGAGGGAGAAAAGCGAGAGTGTGTGCTGAGGTCAGGCTCAGGGCCTTTCTGTTTGTTGAGTGCGAAAGAGAGAGAGAGAGAGGGAGAGAGAGAAAGCGAGGGAAGGACTGAAAGAAGGAGAAAAGGGAGAGTTTGTGCTGAGGTCAGGCCCTTTCTGTTAGTTGAGATTGGGCAGATGTCTGCTGCAGTGCTGGCCTGATAGCTGGGGAGATGGGGAGGGATTAGGGAGTGATAACAGGTCCTGTTGGCGGGACCCTCGAGGGAGGTGGGGCCCCGGGAGAGAGGTAGGCCCCACGTGCCGACAGGCCGCCTGGAAACCTACCTGCACACACAGTCATCACTCCCCTCCCATTGGTCCTCCGCACGCCCCATGTGATGTGCCTGGGCCAATCACTGACGCCTGTGTGTTCTGCATCTTTTTCTGTCTGTCTGTCAGCCTGCCAACCCCAGGGGATTCTGGGTGGAGTGCTGCTGGGCCAACAGGACCTCATTCTCTGTAATCTTTCCACAAGCTTCAGGAATGGGCTCTTAATAACTATAATAATAGTAATTATTATTATTATTATTATTGATATTAATTGCATATTTTTCATATATGTGTGTATATTCTTAACTATATATATTATTCCTTCACAGACATCATTATCCAAAAACTATTACTTTTTCCATATTCAGCCAGCTATGAACTGAAGAACGTGTAGTTAAGGGACAGCGCTGTACTCCAAGAGTCAAACCTGCAGCTCTCTGTTACAGAGCCAGAAACACACACACACACACACACACACACACACTCCCACACATACACACACACTCCCACACGCACACACACACACACACACACTCCACTGCACAGCCACCCCTTTTTCATCTGGCCTTCAGCTCTTTTTATCTTCAAGCATCTCCGTAAAAATCAATTGTCCTGGACTGACAGCACGATGCGACTTGACACCACTGGGTGCTTTCGCCAAAGGGGGGTGATTTGTCCCCTTGTGATTTAGAGAGGGGTCTGGTGGCCCCAACACACAGGAGTCTGAGTACAGACCAGCTGGTCTGCAGTACCAGGAAGTGCTCTTTTCTTTTTCTTTTTTTGTGTAGAATGGGTTCATTCCAGTCGCTTATTATGTCCAACCTTGTCACTTCAAATCAAGGCTTGACTGAGCCAGGAAGTTCCATTTGGCGAATACGTGTCGCCTCGATTCCTCCGTCCTCTTATCTCATCCTTTGAATCTCTTCCTCACGTCCTCCGTTGGGTGGAGCTAAGCAGCAAGACGCAAGGAGAGAAAATAAGTGATTGTAATGATCCCCGTGTGTGTGTGTGTGAGAGTGCGTGTGTGTGTGTGTGTGTGTGTGTGTATGTGTGTGCATGTGTGTGTGTGCATGTTTGTGTGTGTGAGTGTGAGTGCATATGTGCTAGGGAGAGACTCCCAATGTGTTTCCCTTAGAGCCCATTCCTGGCATTGCAGTACCAGAACATGCCTGTTGGCGGTGCGCTAACCTGGTTCTGCTAAAAACCTGCTGTCACTGGCACTGTCAAGGCCGTGAATTCTTTGCCGTCGTACGTAATCCGCTCTCATAACTCTCTCGTTATTAAATGATGGATACTGACACTGCAGTCGACAGCACAGCCAAGGAAAGCACTGCTGAACACCTGATCCTCTGTCGTGCTGTTGGCCGGTTGCCATACCGACCTGGTGACAGACAGGTGTTTAACACCGTACCTTGGAATGTTCGGAATTATCGCGTTCGTAGTTATCCGCGACCAATTTTTTGTTTGCCTGGAGTTATGTTTTTTTCTTAGCAGGCGGCCTTTTCCCAACGTGCTTATGCAGTGAAAGGCCCCTTTCATCCAGAAAATAAAATGAAAAGAGTTGAAATGTTTCTAAATGATAAAACCGCGCTTATCGAAATGTCTCGTCATCCCGATGGCCTGAGCCATCACCTGCTCTGTAGGAGAGTCCAGCACACCTGGACGAGAGGTACTCCTCTACCCCCGTAGTGGAGGTGAGGGAAAAGTAAATAAAATGGAAAAACGATAACCAAAATAATGAAAACATATGCTGTACTGGCACTAGTACACCCGACTGAGGAAAACTCCTGAGCATCGGTGCTGTAAGAGAGGGCTCTTCCCATAAAAACCAGCGTCTTGCATACACGCCTGCAACCTACAGCAAACTCCAAAAAAGTGACACGTTTAGAACTATTTCCAAGTCTCAACCACAGCTGAAAATGATTAAATTATGATGGCAGGTGGAAGTTGGGGTCTTCAGTATCCTATTCACATGGTTCCTGCAGGTAAAACCCCTTTTTTGACAGTAATGGTTGTGCAGGCGCTGTGTGGAGTAGAAACCGTTTGGGGAGTACTACCCCGGGTTACATAAATGTCACTCGTGATGGGTGTCCCAGAGTTTCTGTTCATGACAGGGCACAACCGGGGGTTTCATATTTCCCAGTAATTCCAAAATTCGACATTTTTTTATTTCCAAATTTGCCTCTCTTTTTTGTATTTTTACTGCCTTGGCACTCAGCCCTGTATTAAACGGCTCTCTGGAGGAACGGGGTAGGGGAGGGTGGGTACGGGGTGTTAACAAGCTCCTACATTGGGACAGGCCAAGGCGGTCTCCCCCCCTCCCCCCCCCCTCATTCTGGGGCCCCGGCCTCCGTCTGATGGGGATCGGGGGTTAGGGGCGGGGGGCAGTGTGTTTGGGGTTCGGCAGGGCGGGGAGGCACAGACTGCTCTGTTTGCCTTCCCCCCCACACCGCCGCCCCTCCCCCCCCCCCGGGTTACGAGCGTGCGGGGCGTCCCCCTTGGCCCCGCGGCCGGCGGCGGCGGCGGCGGATGTTTAAAATGGAGGCCGGGTCGCTGAAAGGGGGCGATTGAGAGGGCCGGGGGCGACCGGGCCGGCGGGGGGCAGAGTAACCGGATCAGCGGCCCGGCCCGAGCCCCTCCACACTGGCCCTTTTGTTGGGCCCGAACCCTCCCGCCCGTCAGCTAGCTCCCCGCGCAGACTGCCGCGCCCCCTTTTTTTTGGGGGGGCTGGGTGGGTGGAGGTGGGAGGGAAGGAGGGATTGTTGCAGAGATAATATCTAAATGCGGTGTTCGTTTCAGAGTGGAAAAAAAAACATTTGCGTCTTCAAGGTGGGGTCCTAAAATAGTTTATTAATGATTTATTTGATTAATGGGGAACAACCGCTGGAAGAAGGCAGCGGTCTTTGAGCTGCATGTTTTCGATGCAAAGATAACACCTCAGAGTGCTGCAGTGAAACTGGGAGGTGGAGTGTGACGGGACGCTCGGTTATGAAACGTCATGAGGGGTTTTTTTAAATTTATTTAGGTTTTCTTTTTTTTTTTGGTTCAGCGCGATTACACGTTAGGTTCTTTGTTTTTCGGCCCCTTTCAAGTTTCTTACATCTTTATAATCGACCGGAGCTGGGAATAAAATGCCAATTTGTGGAGTGAATGTCGGAAAAAGTCATCAGAGTTCCGTGTTTGCAAACGTCGGTTAGAAGGCCATGCTGTTGGAGCGATTGCGATGGTCCGTGTTTTAAAAAATTTTTTTTTTAGCAGTGGCAAATTGAACCTAATTAAGGAAGATGTTGTGGTGCATTTTTGTTAACATTGTACCCAATTATCACATTTTTTTGCTCTTCATTTTTAGGATGGAGGGTCAGGGTTACAAGTTACTTTGACTGCTGGCCGCTAAGCAGAGAGGCTCATTTGTCTTTCCCAGCGAAGCCGAAATCCGTTAAATCTGCGCCCGGCCTCATCTCAGCTCCTCTTTGAGCATTTTTGGCTCGACCGCAACAGTTTGCTCAGCAAACGCGAATGTCTGTGACTGAGTGGTGAAGTTACACCATTGGTCGGCCGAGTTATGAAGTTACACCATTGGTCGGCCGAGTTATGAAGTTACACCATTGGTCGGCCGAGTTATGAAGTTACACCATTGGTCGGCCGGGTCACGTGTGTTAGGTCCAGCCGTATACTGTACTAGGTTTTAACCTGGTCTTGTTCGGCGTCTGCAACACCAGACGCAAAAAACAAAGCTCTCAGACGCGCTGCAGAAACGCTCTTCCCTTTCCTCTCCTCTCCTCGTCTCTGCGTTTTAATAAAACCTTTCGGAGGGATTCAGCTGCCTGTTTAGCCCAATCGGATTGGGCTCGTCGGGCTGAAAGGAGACCAAGCTCCGTACACACTGTTAAACAACCCCCCCCCCCCACCGGTATTACTGCCTCCAAGGAATGATAATTT
>NC_049214.1:2814712-2844070 GCF_013347855.1 Anguilla anguilla | reverse complement strand
AATCTCTCACTCTTTTTCTCTCTCTCTGGGGAACTGAATCTCTCTCTCACTCTTTTTCTCTCTCTCTGGGGAACTGAATCTCTCTCTCACTCTTTTTCTCTCTCTCTGGGGAACTGAATCTCTCTCTCACTCTTTTTCTCTCTCTCTGGGGAACTGAATCTCTCTCTCTCTGTCTCTCTCTCTGTCTCTGGTGAACTGAATCTCTCTCTCCCTCTCTCTGGTGAACTGAATCTCTACCTCTCTCTCTCTCTCTCTCTATCTGGGGAACTGACTCTCTCCCTGGTGAAGTGAATCTCTCTCTATCACTCCCTCTCTCCTGAAATGATTCGGTTGGGGGGGGGGGGGTAATATTGATATTTAATACGGCCTCATCCTGCCCCTGCAGCAGTTTGGCTGTCGGCCATTATTGATGAATACTCTCCGGGCTTCGCGAAATCAGGCACGGCTTCAAGCCTTCGGTCTGCATCGTCTGGAAATATGGCTCTTTCCTCAGCCCCCGGGGTGGTTTCGAAGAACAAATAAATTAATGTTCCTCTGCGTGTCATCTTCATTCATGTAATGCGTTTCTCATCTCGCTTTCTCGAGGGGGGGGGGCGGTAGGGGCGGGGGGGGGGGGGGTGCAGTGGAAAGGCTAAAACGAGTGTGATCTGAGAGAAGATTAAAATAAGTGTTGACCAATATATTACCTCAGACCGCAACTGTCACAAACACGCATATCCCTCGTTTATCTCTTCCCTTGCTTTGTTCTGCAGTCGGTTGTTCACGGCTGGACTCTGGTTGACATCCCTGCTGAAAGTTCCAGTTTCAACCGGTCTAAACTGATCAAGCTGGTTTAAGCCGTTTTAAGTTTTTAAGTTTTAGCTTAAGTTTTAGATGGTCGACCGGCCGTTCACCAGCTGACTAGCCTTAGTCAGCATAACCAGCTTTGACCAGGTAAAACCAGCTTGGAGTCCCAGCTAGTCTTAGCTGGAATTTTTAGCAGGGATGAGAAAGGGAAAATATTGCATATATATTTATATATATTCAAGTAATTTTGGAAGTCCCTCGTCTCATGTTATGAATTCTGGATTTGCTAATCGCACTAGAGTCTGCTGTCTCCTGAAAAACAAGAAGGAAAACAAAAAAAAAAACAACAGACGTTTTTTTGTTTCTGTGAGCCAGCTGCCTTTTTCTTCAAACATGGCCGCTTTTCAAATGCGGAGGGAGGGATATATCTTATTAGAGAATGACATCATCTCTTAGCATTCTGCTTATGTTTGCCCCCCCCCCCCCCGACCCCCACCCCCCACGTTTGTTTCCATTGCATGTCATAAAGCTGTGCTCCAGCCAGTCGGCAGGCGCATTTCTGACGGATTAGGTTGTGGAAACCATTATTTATTTATTTATTTTTTTGATGAGGCATTTGTTGTCAGCCTGGTAATTGGTAATTGCATCGGTTTGAGGTGAGTCGTTTTTATGACGTGAGCGATTTAAGTTGTGTGTAGGTTGATCAATGTGGGATTTGTGCCTGAAAAAAAAAAATCCTACTTTTATGCTGGTCTGAGATCAGTGATGGACGCGTCTTCCACACGACTAGGAGATTGCTCCCACTGGCTGCCCTGCGCATCAGATTGGTGCCATGGTAACATTCAATCATTTGTCGATCAATCAGTAATTTAGAAATATAAAAAAATTTGCAAGCCACCATAGAAGTTGTAAGGAAAGTTGTGAAGGCCTTGATGAACAATGAAAGTGTAGGCAGGGCTCTGCTTGTTTCTGCCCCCATTGTCACAGTTTTGTTATCAATGGTAGATATCGCAGACTTCCATTGATATTAAAACTGTGTCAATGTGATGTCTAAGTATTTTCAATGCAAAGCGCTCAGAGTTGTGCTTGGACGGAGTGCTATATGCGTTTCGTAATATTGAATGAAATGGCAAAAACAGCGGCTAGTTCATCTGCGTCTCAGTGTGATGGCGCGCCGCCTGAGGGAAATAAGGGATATTGCCAGACAATTGCTGCACTTCAGGTTTAAAGGCAGAGGCCGAAGGGCAAAGGGCAAAGGTCAAAGTTCAGCTGCACAAGCCAATCGCAGGAAGGTCACGTTGGTTGCTTCAGGCCATCTCCACGGCTCACGGGTTGGCACGGACCTGTGGAACTTCTCACGTCTGTGATGGGGGATTAAGGGAATTTATCTGTGCGCTACCTTGTGCGTGATGCGGGATTAAGGGAATATATCTGTGCATTAACTAATGGTTTTACATACCTCTTCATTTACTTTTGAACTCCAGCCCAGCAATCTGTGATTTGGGTATTCCACGCAGGGCAGAGCCTCCCAATCATCTTCAAAGGAAGTTTTTTATTTATTTATTTATTTTTATAAATCTTTCAGCCAGGAACCTCATGAAATAAAGAAATGAAATAAAGGGGGGGGGGGGGGGGATACCACAGCGATTCAATTATTGTCAATTTGGCGGTTTCAGGGGCATGCTAATTTTGCGTGCTTGTTCTGGTTAAAGCAATGCGTTTCCCATTTCAATTATGGTTTGGCTGCTTTGCTTGAAGTACGTGGTTCTCTTTTTTTTGAGGTTTTTGATGTTATTTCAGTTTTAATGTATGTTTTCTGATTGGCCCAAAAGGTTTTTTTTTTTATGTGCGATGACGGGTATTTTACATACTTGCAGAAGTTTCTGACGGCCAGCCAACTTTCCATTGGCTGGTATAGAGGGATTCTGGGGTTTGTAGTCTCAAGCAAGAACATACAGCACATTTCAAGTCGTTTCAAAGCGGCTTGTACAGTGATGTCTTGTTTCCAAGAAGGTGTACAAACTGATTAATTTTCCTTTCGTTTTTTTTTTCACAATTATGAACATAAAATGTCAGATTTTTTTTTACGTCTTTCCTTGAATGCTGCAGTCTCTGGTTACATGTGTCAGGTTCCATGGGAAACCGTTCCAAACGAATGTGAGATTAAGCACAATTTCTCTAGGAATAATCGGGTAATGGAGACGTGTACAGCGACGACATCATGCCTCCAGAGCCTGTACGAGCTGCTTTGGCGTTTCTTGGAAGCGTATTTTCTTGCTTTAGACCGCAAAACCGCCTCGCAGCAATTTTAAAAAAAGCTGGCAGGTCAAGCGTGACTCCTGTGAGTGTCTGAAATACCCTTCGCCGCGCATTAAAACCCTGTCTCCGGGCCAACCGGGAACATGCGCTGAAAGCTACAGCCAAAATAATAATCAAATAAACCCCTGAAAGTGAGCTATCCTTTTTGACATCGACCCCTCTTTTGTGAAATGCGAGTCCCTGAACTGGGAGTCATAAGACTGCATGCCATTATCAGATCCATAGATGCGTTGCCCTAAATGGTTTGCTCGGTGCGTTTTGTAGGCCCTTGGCATACAAACATAAAATGTTTTTTAAAATTTTATTTAGCAGCTTTAAGGAGAACTGTAGACGAGCGATGTGACAGCACATCGTTCTCCTCAGTCACTCTGCGGAATACTCTTGAGTATGTCGCCATGCCAACAGTCTTTTTGCTTTTGTCGATGATGTCACAGTCGGTCATCATACATGTCACCGCAGCGACGGAGGTGCCAGCATGAGGAACATTTAAAGGAAGTCCTGAAAAATAGTGTACACACACACACACACACACACACACACACAATGTTATGCTTGGACAGGGTTTTGTGGGGCCCTCTGTTTTGTGTGTGTGTGTGTGTGTGTGTGTGTACTTGGTCCACCCAGCTTTCCTCTTTCCCTTATGGGTTTATCTTGTAACACTCTTGGATTTTACCAGAAAACCGAACATTAATCACAAGTTCACGTCATCAGGAGAGGGCCGCTAATGCGTTTCCAGGAAAGAGACATTTTTTTGTTTTAGACGATGCAGGAATGTTTTAAGATGTTATGTTGACTGGCTTCTGCTTTGTTCTTCCTTACTGGGGGAGGGGCGGGGGGGGGGGGGTGGAATAGGGGCATGGTGGAGAAGGATGGGTGGGGTCGGGTGGGGAGGTGGGTCTGATGTGTCCTCCTAAGAACCAACAGTTCATTTTTGTTTTGACATGAGTCTCTAGTCTTAATCTCAAGAACCATATGTTCTGCTGTGCTGACACCCACACTGCAGGGGTCATTCAATACAAATAAAATGAATAATATTCTTGGAAAAAAATTTTTTTTTTACTGCAGTATTTTTTTGTCATCCGAGACACCTGTGTTATTATGTACTTACTTTCCTTTCTGCTCAGGAGGATGTAGGGAAGGGTGTGCAGCATGGGGAGAGGGGGCTGGCGTAGGGAGGTGGGGGGGAGGGTTTGGGGGGGGGGGGGTGGCTGGGTGCCAGCGGAGTGCGCCCGTAGGTGCGGGCGAGAGCTCGGTCACCCTGCACCTCAGCTCGGAGGAGCGTGTGTCAGCCTGCCCTCAGAAACAAAATAAAGGCCCCCCCCCCCACCTTTGACGCACCCACCCCCCCACCCCACCCCAACTCGACCCGCACCTCCCTGGTCCTCCCAGATCACTATCGCCCATCGCTCTGGGCTGAAGTGATGCATTTCCTGTTGTCGTCCCTCCGATAAGGACAGCTCTCCCTGGGAACAGTTGTTTCTACCCCAGTGACTGAGAACAGTATTACTTTCCACGCTAGGCTAGGCTACGCGGCGCGGCAGGACTTGCCATCTATGACTGAGAACAGTGTAGCTTTCCGCGCTAGGCTACGCGGCGCGGCGGGATTCGCCGTCTGTGACTGAGAACAGTGTAGCTTTCCGCGCTAGGCTACGCTACGCTACGCGGCGCGGCGGGATTCGCCGTCTGTGACTGAGAACAGTGTAGCTTTCCGCGCTAGGATACGCTACGCTACACAATGCGGCGGGATTCGCCGTCTGTGACTGAGAACAGTGTAGCTTTCCCCGCTAGGCTAGGCTAGGCTAGGCTACGCGGCGCAGCGGGATTCGCCGTCTGGTGTCTGGTGGCTGTTCACGGGCTGTGCAGAGACATGATCTGTGTCTGCTTCCCCGGGGGTTCTGCTCGGTAACGAGAGCATCTGTCAATGTGTCCAGACACGCATTAAAAATGTGCGTTTCTATCGCGCACGGCAAAATCAGCTCATTTGCATTATATCATTTTCCGTGTAATGCTCTTTTTTTTCTTCTTTTGCAAATATCATCTTCTAAGAATTGTTGGCGTACTTGAGGAACAAAAACGTCACTGTATACTGTAACGTCACTGTGGGGTGCAGTGTAGTATAGTGGGTAAGGAGCTGGTCTTGTAACCTACAGGTCACAGGTTCAATTCCAGGGTAGAACACTGCCATAATACCCTTGAGTAAGGTACTTGACTTGCATTGCTTCAGCATATATCCAGCTGTATGAATTGGATGTGATGTAAATGCTGTGTAAAAAGTTGTGCAAGTCACTCTGGATTAAGAGTTTCTGCTGAATGTACAGGATCGGTGACCTTAAGATTAGGTTGCTCAGTTTTGGATTTACACCTGGTGCTTTTGTAGTTTTGTTTTTGCTTAGTATTTTCTTCCCGCCCACAGCTGTACCTGTGTGTGCGATTACCTCACAGACTGTGTACGGGCGGTGTTGGTACCTCACGGTGAAATTAGGCCTCACTTTCAGACGTCTGTCAAAACACTGCAGACAGCCACACGAGAAGCCGCACAGGTTGTCCGGGGCAACGTTCCGTTGACAGAAGTGAGTCACGTGACTAGCGGATGGGAAGCACGGATTGGAGGAAAAAAGACTGTGTTCAAGGCTCTAAATGTCCTTCTTGAACCTATGGTGACTGAATTCATGAGTAAATACATTTTCTGTGACCCTTCTCTTATTATAATGTACTGTATATACTGTATCTAGTCCAGTGCAAGTGTCGTGTATAATTTGACTTATTTCAATGTTAACTGAAAGTGTACCACAGGCATGAAGTTAATCTTTCATACCTGTTCTCGTGACCAACCGTTTTCTTGACTCACAACTTGGAAACCCACAGTTTTAAAGGTTTAATTTGTGTTTAAAAAGCCCGGCTCCGTGTTTTAGGGGATTTGTGTTTGAAACCCGGGCTCTGTGTCACACCTCCACTCGTCAGTTTGTGACAGTTTGGCCCTGAAGGGTCACATGACTCCTCTTTGTATGACGTGTCACCCCTGACCCCTGTCCCTTTGTAGTCGGTGTGAAATGGGGGTTAGGCGGGAGGGGGGTAGGAGTGTTGGCCTTCCTCACCTCTCTGGCTTATTGCCTTCGTGGCCGGTCACACACCTCTGCGGACGATTTGGGCAGAGGGGGGGGATGGGGGGGTGTTAACAGCACCCCGAAATCACACTAGCTGAAGATCAGACACAAAACGCCAGATCCTCGATCCGCGAACTAAAGGTCTCCCCCGGTAGATTGTTTTTTGATTTTTGATTTTTGCCGCCGTTTGCTTCTTGTCTTTGTTATTGTGTCAGAGTCTCGTGGTGCAGGAGGGTTCTGGGACGACCCCGCTGGCTTGTGTGTGAGATGTGCGCATGGGTTCCTGTGTCAGTACGGCTGGAATTAGCAGGTGACTGGACTGAATGGCCAGGCCGTTGTGCAGGATGTAGAGTTTGGGTGCCCCATCGCAGGGAATCGCACGCAGGATGTCACAGCTTACCATAATGGAATCCGAATGAATTATTTTCTGTTGTAACCCAGTAAAAATTGACTGCTCGTGTGGCTAGCTTGTTAGCTAAGGTCTCGTGAGTTATTTAAAGTATCTGTGGAAATAAAAGTACTGAATTTCATTACAACCGTTATTTTAAGTCCCCCCCTCCCCCCTTCCCCCCCTTCCCCCCAACCATCATAAGAGGATGTGGTTTAATGGATAGAATTGTTTTCTTTTTCCTCTCTTTTTTTTTGTGTGTAATTGAGGAAAGGCCCCACGTTCTCAACAGGCCATGTACTTTAAAGAGGGTCGAGCCCTCGGGTTTTGACACCGCAGAACGCCCCTCTTGGCGGGCGGAACAGATCGCTTCACGAAAGAGCGGCGAGTTACGGGAGCCGCTCGCTGAGTTACGGGAGCCGCTCGTTCCGTTTGCGAAACTCGTCTTGAGCTGAGCCGTCGAGCGGTTTCTCTCTCCTGCTGCTGAGGGGCGTTCGTCTCGGTGAGTAAGCCGCTCGGTCCAGACGTCACCGCTCGCTCGGTCCAGAGTTCAGCGGTTCGGGGCGGGATTTGAGCCAATCAAACACGAGGTCACCGGGGGGCCGCGGTCCGAGCCGCTGACCAGTCCGGCCCTGTTTATCTTCCCTTCTCTGGACAAAGAGGCGTCTGGATTTCAGAGTGCCGTGTCACCCTCCCCGCTGTCTCAGTGCGAACAGGAAGTGGATTCGTTCCTCTGACTCAGGACAAAAAGGCCGTTTCCACGTCAACAACATCTGGGGTGGTTGGGTGGGGGAGGGTGAGAGGGTCATTAAACGCTTGCCATTCGTGTTTCGGCTCAGCGACCTCTGACCTCCAACCCCTTGTGCGACCCCCCCCCCCCCTTTTGCAGGGTACTACCTGGAGTTTGTGGAGCCGGTGAACAACATGGCGGTGGTGCAGGGCCAGACGGCCACACTGCACTGCCACGCTCACCATACGTGTTCCCCCTCGGCGACCTCTGACCCCTGACCTCTGACCTCTGGCCCCTTATGCAGGTTACTACCTGGAGTTTGTGGAGCCGGTGAACAACATGGCGGTGGTGCAGGGCCAGATGGCCACGCTGCACTGCCAAGCTCGCCATTCGTGTTCCAACTCGGCGACCTCTGACCCCTGACCTCTGACCTCTGACCCCTTATGCAGGTTACTACCTGGAGTTTGTGGAGCCGGTGAACAACATGACGGTGGTGCAGGGCCAGACGGCCACGCTGCACTGCAAGGTGATGGGGAACCCGCGGCCCACGGTGCGCTGGCTGAAGAACGACGCCCCCGTGGTGCAGGAGCACGGGCGCATCTCCATCCGCAAGACGGAGGCCGGCTCCAAGCTGCGCATCCAGGACCTGGACACCACCGACACCGGCTACTACCAGTGCGTGGCCTCCAACTCCGTCAAGGTCATCACCGCCACCGGCGTGCTCTACGTCCGGCTTGGTAAGGGACTGCGGGCGCTGGAACTCTCTCTCTCTCTCTCTCTGTCTGTCTCTCTCTCTCTCTTTCTCTATCTCCCTTTCTCTCTTTCTCTGTCTCTCTCTCTCTCTCTCTCTCTTTCTCTCTTTCTCCCTCTCTCTCCCCTCTGTGCTGTCTCTACCTCTCTCTTTCTCTCCTCCTCCCTCTTACTCTCTCGATCTGTCTCTCCCTTCCTCTCCTCTGTGCTTGCTCTCTCTCTCCCCCTCCCCCTCTTTCCCTCTCTCCCCTCCTTACTCCCTCTCTCTCACTTTTACTTTCTCATCTATGCTTCCTTTCTTCCTCATTCTGTGTTCCCTCCCTCTCTCTCTCTCTCTCTCGTGGTCTACTTTTCTCCATTCTTGTTCTTTCTTCTCCTCTTTCACCATTCAGTAAAGAGTAAAAATGCAAAAAGTGAGAAAAGTATAAATATAATTTAAAATTTTTTATCAAATGTGGCTCACCTTTCTGTCACATGAACTGAACTGAATATGGAACATTGTCTGTGTAAAGAGATTAAATCAAATTTACATCAGTAGAGAACAAGAAGTAGCGAGTTATCTTTACAAGATTTGTCACTATTGTGTATTAAGTGTGATTCTGCCTCTCAGGACTTTGGAATTGTGTTCCCCCGCACACAGAAGGTTATTGTATCTCATCCCACACGACGACAGGAAACAAGAGTCTTATTGAAATGTAAACCATTAGCCATGTCATAACCAGGTTTCTCACCTGATGCTGACTTACCCCCCCCCCCCCCCCAGGGGATCTGCAGAAGAATCCACACATTCATCAAGGCGCGTGACCCCGCTGTTTGTCATACGACCGGTCTTTATTCCGTTATAGCACTTATTATATTTTCTTTCCTGCCTGGCTATTTAGCAGTTATTATTTAGGAAAGGTTCGTGTCTGAGGAGTCCCAGGACAGAACCGTTTCAGTGGTTATTATTTGGGAAAGGTCCGGGGTCCCGGTTGTTATTTAGGAGTCTGAGGAGTCCCAGGACAGAACCGTTTCAGTGGTTATTATTTGGGAAAGGTCCGTGTCTGAGGGGTCCTGGTTGTTATTTAGGAGTCTGAGGAGTCCCAGGACAGAACCGCTTCAGTGTTTTAAACGCGACCCATCTGTGCATCATCTCACTCTGTCTGTGCTATTGATTCATACGGAGCGCACCGCTATAAATCTCCCCTTTATGGAGGAACAATATGCCGTTTTGCTCTGTGCTGAAACGGACTTGGAAGGTTTTCATTTTAGATTTTATACGCGACAGCTGAAGTATTATTGTCTTCAGACGGCGAAGTTTCCACAGTCATCTCGATTGCAAATCGTATAGCGACTTCCTGGTTTTACAAGCAAGCTAAGGAAAACTAAAACTGACCTCTCTACAAAGTCATCTTTGTACAATGTCAGACGGGCTGGGGGTTTTTTTTTTTTTTTTTTTTTTTTTTGTAAAATTTCGCAAAAGTAACTTCGCTGCTAAAGGGAGTGGGACAGACGGGGTCTTTCAGCGGAAAATGGGCTGGTGTAAACAATGTCAGGGAGGAAATATGGGCCGCTGTTTTTTAAAGGGCGAAGTGGAAAAGTCTGCCGTTCAGGGCTTGTTTTTTGACGAGCCGGTGTTTTACAGGGCCCATACGAGAGAGAGACGAGAGAGAGAGGGAGCGACGAGAGAGAGAGAGAGAGAGAGAGTGAGAGAGACGAGAGAGAGAGGGACGAGAGAGAGGGAGAGAGAGAGAGACGAGAGAGAGACGAGAGAGAGAGAGCGAGAGAGGGAGAGAGACGAGAGAGAGAGCGAGTGAGAGAGACGAGAGAGAGAGGGAGAGAGAGGCACAGCGCAGTTTGAGAACCATGGTCACATGATAATTGACCTCATCCCAGATACCACCTTCATCCTCATCCTCAGCTGTGGGGGGGGGGTAGCATGGCCCCACATTTAAGGCCTGATCCTGCAGCACTACTGCTGATCATGGGGCTTGGCTGCATATAGATCACAGCTATCATGTGATTTAAAAAATGAATAAATACCAACAAAAATGCATTTTGCTGGTCTGTTTGTTTTGAATGTGTGATTTTTGAATTTGCTATCATTATTGGCATTTGTGTGAGGGACGTCGTAATTATATTTATGGTTATCGAAACAGCTGAGACTACTGCTGATATTATGGCATTAGGAAATTAATATTTTCCAACAACATAATGATATTGAAAGAGAAAATCTACTGTGAACACAGTGCTGTCCTCTCCAACTGTACACCGACTAAAAGTTTAAAACTGTAGTTGTGCTATTTGCATATACAGGATGTGAGAAGGGTGTTGCTAAGAGAGGCGCTATGTCATGGATAGTGTCAGCACTGGGCACTGTGATTACGTGCTAGAGAAGGGAGTGTGGAGCTGCTTTTGGTCTGAGTGGAGGAAGTGACTGGACGGAGTATAATGCGCATGCACACACACACATACAAACACACACACTCACACACACACACACACTCCTCCTGCCTCCTCCTTCACACTCCTCTCTTCTTTTGTTTCCACAGGGCAGTCCCCAACGCATGGACCCGATGACCCGTGAGTACTTGTTCCCTGTGTGTGTGCGTGTAACAGTGTGTGTGTGTGTGTGTGTGTGTGTGTGTGTGTGTGAGAGAGAGTGTGTGTGTGTATGTGTGCGAGTGTGTGTGTGTGTATAATGGTGTGTTTGTAGTTCTGAATCGGTTGCAGACAAACTGGCTGTGAGTATCACATGCTCATTACCACAGACTACATCCACGCTGTTCTGACATTAATGACCCCTTCAGAACAGGAGGGGGAGGAGTCCTGATTCACCTCAGTGCTCTGTCTGTTAACATGTGAAAGTTACACACGTCTGTGGTTGAGGTCCTCTGTGCTTTTATGGCCCTGCATGTTAAGTGTCTTTCTCCACCCAGGAGCTGATCATGAGATGATGTCTCACTGTCTCATTGTTTACTGTAGGGCCAACTACACACTGATTGAGAATTACGTACTGTGGTTCTGCTGTTTGCAATTGCTAGGCATGAGAAGGATGCTGGTAAGAAGAGGGGCTGAATACCAGTTAAAATGTATATTTCCTGGCCAGACAAACCACCAGTTCATAGGCTTCAACCTATCTGAGTGTGCATTACTTGCACCTAACTAGTGAGGTAGCTTGGCTCTGTATGAGCCTTGTGTCTGCCTGGTGGTTCTCTGGTCTTATATTTGCTTCCGGCAGAGCCAGACATAGTCGGGCCTAGAGTCAGATCTGGAACAGACCAGAAGGCCAAGAGGCAGGTTAATGGCTCTCCCCGAGTTCCCAAGATCCTTTGCGGTTCAGTGGTGCCCAGTCCCCTTGACTCCCTGTGGAAAGCAGGAGCCGTACAATCCCCTGAACCACCAGGTGTCCCCTGGCCAGGTTTGGGAGGGGGGAGGCGGGAGGGGAAGGTTGGGGGGAGGAGGTGATGGATGAGGGACGAGGGGAAGGCTTGGGGACCCCGTGAAGGTGTAGCAGGGGGCTGTCCCAGGACCCCTTCGGAGGGAACAAAAGGCCCATTCTACCACGGGCCTGGCTCTGTCTAATTTATCTGAGGGCAGAGAAAGCTGGCAAAGAAAGTCACTCTGTTCGGGAAAGAAAACGTGAGGCCCAGTCTTAATTGTTCCTTCATAAGTCAGAATAGGCAGCACAGAGCACTGTGTGTGTGTGTGTGTGTGTGTGTGTATATGTGAGCATGTGCATCTGTGTGTGTGTGCATCTGTGCATGTGTGCATGTGTGTGTGTGTGTGTGTGTATGTGTGTATGTGTGTGTGTATATGTGAGCATGTGTGTGTGTGTGTGCATGCATGTGTGAGTGTTTGAGTGTGTGTGTGTGTGTGTGTGTGTGTGTGCGCCTGTGTGTGTGTGTATGCATGTGGGAGTGTTTCAGTGTGTGTGTGTGTGTGTGTGTGTGTGTGCATGCATGTGTGAGTGTTTGAGTGTGTGTGTGTGTGTGAGCATGTGCATCTGTGTGTGTGTGCGCATGTGTGTGTGTGTATGTGGGCATATGCATGTGTGTGTGCATGTGTGTGTGCATGCGTGTGTGTGCGTTGTGCGTGTGCGTGTGTGTGTGTGTGTGTGTGTGTATGTGTATGTGTGTATGTGGGCATATGCATGTGTGTGTGCATACGTGCGTGTGTGCATGTGTGTGTGCATGCGTGTGTGTGTGTGTGTGTGTGTGTGAGTGAGTGCGTTGTGTGGGTTTTGGGGGTTGGGGGGTGAATGAAAAGGGTTTTCACAGCCTCCAATACACCGTGTGTAAATCAGGAAATGTTAGGAGAACAGGAACCACTTCAGAAAGGGAACATTTTACCATGCCCTGACTCTCTATGGGCGGTATTTTATAAGTTTAATTATATTCCAGTGCTGAGAATATAAAGAACTCTATAAAGAGGTAAAGTAACAAGACTGCTGGCAGAAGCGTGTTGGACCACTTAACTGTCCTCACAGCCTCATTTAACTTGGTTAGGATTCATCATCTTCAATGTTTTGTTTCTTTGTGCTCACTGCTGGTTGCTGCTAAACAGTGTTTTTCAACAAAGAAGATCCTGTGTTTCCCAATCGCACATTGATCTGTTAAAGACTATTGAGAAAAACCGGTGTCATCGTTTCCCGGGTTGCTATGGTGATTGTGAGGCTTGTGACGAGATGTACAAAATAATCAGATACAATTAAATAACGTGTAACGGAGTTACTTCAAGACAGTTTCGCGGTTTGTGACTGGTTTTTAATTTTAATATTTTGATTCTTGCCTCGGTAAAGTCATCAAAGCGTTTATAGCCACGTGATCCTCGCCTTCCTGCTCAGCCAAGCGCGAGGTGGCCAGTCCGAGTCCAACTGAGGACACTCCCCGCAGGATGCTCTAGTGATATATGGGGGTGCTAACGCTGTCTTCAGATGCTGGTCACAGGCGGATTAGGCCGCACTGTCATAAATTCCAGACTGCAGGAATGCTTTTGTATCTCTGAATCGGAGCCCTCCGGGCAGCGCTGGTGGTTTGGCCCCGCTCCCTGCAGCCGCGAGAGCGCGACCGGGAGGCGCACGCTTTCCATGAAAGGAGAGAGACGAGTGCAGCGTGTCCTTTCCCTGCGCCGCCCGGGGAAGCTGCGTCGGCGTATGTTTAAATAAACGGTGGTTAAAGATGTCACGCGCCCTTTTGTCTGCCTTCTGGTTTAACGGGCAGCTCTCAATTCTGTTTAGAATTCCCAACGCTCGGTCATTCTGTGTGTGTGGCGAACAATAACGTCCGTTGATTTTAACCCTCGCGCCCGAGTTTAGGAAGACTGCGATAGTTTTTTTGTGAGTCTATAATGACAGGGCTTTACTGCCCAAATTGCGAGTTTAGTGTCGCCACCTTGTGGTGGAATGTATTTTCCATCAGATTGTTGGAGCGCATCTTGCAGCAAATGCAAGCCAATAGCTGAAATGCTAACCGCAGGGCAAAAACTTTCTACGACTCCGCAAATAACTGTACACGTCTTGTTTCATTGCAAAATGAAAAGAGACATTTCGAAATGTTAATGTTATTAGCTGACTTAGCGAAGAAGACAGAAATATTCCATTTTTTATTATAATATATGGATTTTTCACCTGAAAAAAGTTCACACTGAATGCCCGTTTTTTTAATTTAACTGGTTCCAGCACCAAACTGTTCTCAGTGAAAACAATCAAACGTTGGTTTGTTGTTGCCATTTTATTTTTAATGTAAATGTGCCTTTCCATGTACACTTTCTGTTGGGATTTATTGGAAAGGTGCATTCTGGGAAGTTGAAATCAGTCAGCCTTTTTCGTGAGTTCATGTTGAGGTCCCTGTTGTGCTCACTTTTTATTTTGCCTTGCCAGGAAGTGCAGCTTTTATAGTGCTTCCCACCAATTAGTGCGCTTGTTTGTGGAAGGTTTAATTGGCCTTTTCCATTCATTTATACCTGCGTGACTCTTTTTTTTCTTTTTAAACCTTTAATTAGAAATTATTTGAAACGTGCCTGTTTGACCTGGGCGAACACATTTCTTAATTATGACTTTCATTCACAACTTGTTTTGGCTCACAGACGAGTTCTGAGTTTGTTTGGTTTTTTTTTATTTTTTACATAAAAATATACATATTTGTACAGACATACATTGAAGAAAAGCAGTATCTCCCATAGGAATTATAATGATAATTAAAGTAATGATAATTCTTTAAAAAGAGATGTTCACGCTAGTTTTTCTTTGTTGAAACTGACTGTATGGTCTTGGTTTGGAGGACAGATTGATCCAACTTGTTTGGACCTGACCAATAAAGCTTTAATGACTGGGGTATATTTGATGACTGGGGTATTTTTAATAACTGCGGTATTTTTAATGACCAGGGGTATATTTAATGGCTGGGGTATATTTTGTGACTGGGGTATATTTTTTACTGGGGTATTTTAATGACTGGGGTATATTTGATGACTGGGGGTATTATTAATGACCACGGGTATATTTAATGACTGGGGTATATTTGATGACTGGGGGTATTATTAATGACAGGGATATATGTAGTGACTGGGGTATATTTGATGACTGGGGTATATTTAATGACAGGCATATATTTAATGACTGGGGTATATTTGATGACTGGGGTATATTTAATGACTGGGGTATATTTGATGACTGTGGTATATTTAATTTAATGACTGGGGTATATTTGATGTCTGGGGTATATTTGATGACTGTGGTATATTTCATTTAATGACTGGGGTATATTTGATGACTGGGGTATATTTGATGACTGGGGTATATTTAATTTAATGACTGGGGGGTATATTTGGAGCGGGACCATGTGGAGAATGTCAGAGACACAGCAGCTGTAGACTCGGAGAGGGAACTGCGTTCCAGCAGGGCTTCCTCAGTCTGCGCATACATATTTTGCTCGGCTATAATTTTATTTTATTTATTAGAAAGAAGGAAAAAAAAAAAGTCTTCCAACATCCTGTTTCCAAACGGACATCTTTTATCAGTAATCCAGTTATCCGCTCTGTCTCTGTGGGACTCCCCTTAGCCAAAGTAAGCAGCTATAAAACATATAAAACATTAAAACATGGGGAGAGTTCCTCTTCTGTAAAAACAAAAGAAAACAGGGCTTCGCAATACTAGCATGTTTTTTGCTTCTTCTTTTTTTTTTGTGGTGAGTGTTTTTAAGCCTGGTTCCGACACGAAGCGATTATTCAGACTTGAATTTTCGGCAGGTGAGGTGTTCCCGAATTGGGTTCCTCCGTTCCCCCCGGCCTCCTCTAAGCGTCCCGCGTGCGTTCCCCCTCCGGAGTCGCACAAACGCTCCTCTGTTCGGCCTCTTTTCTGCTAGCTAGCAGTTCGAACCCCCCCTAGCCCCCCCTCCCCCCCGAAATCTCAGAGTGGCGTTTGAGGGTGTTGGATTTCAAGCGAGGGCATTTCATATTCGCGAGCCGCCTGCTATCCCTCGCGTGCAGAAATGAGGACACACCGAACGCCCCTTCTCTGCGCTGCACAGAGAGGATATTTCACGGCAAAAGGAGCCAGCATGTTTTCACATTACATTACATTGCATTTATTTGGCAGACGCTTTTATCCAAAGCGACGTACAAAAGTGCATTTCATGGTCATGTTTTCTCGGCACGCCATTATGTGACCTGTCGTCTTCCAGTGGCTTTTTATTTTGGAAAAATGAATAAAACGATTAAGCATTACCAGTAGCGTCAGGTAATGTATCAGTTTACCAGGCATCCAGGTAATCAGTTCTGTCAGGTTTTCTTAGGCGGCCATTTTTAAAATCCATTATTTATTCAGAGAGGCACACAGTATTGATTCAGGGAGTCACACCGTGATCAATGATCTTTTTCACAGGTGAGTCTTGAGCACAGAGAAACAAAACTTGTTTGGATGTTACAGATAAATGGTTCCTCTTATTATTCCTTTTGTGGATTTTGTAAAGCCCTTTTTAGACATTGGTCAAGTTGTATAGCCCAGGACCTACCTCTTTACATAAATATAGTGTGCAGGGCGTTTGTTTTGACCTGTTTTGTGCAATGGGATGAATGATCCCATGGTTGGTTTAAAATGAGGAGGAAGGGGTGGCTTTGAAGGGCCCATGAGCTATGAGTTAATGAGCAGAGAGGACAACAGAAATTCAATAGCACCAAAAAAAGCTAGCTTTGGCACAATGCAGAACATTTGTCTCCAGCTGCCGTTTCTAATGTATTATTCAGAAGGGCAGCATTTCAGCGTTTAAACTCTGATCGCACGATGGATGAGAGCGATGGGCTACACTGTGCGCGTGAGCAATTTCCAAACAGATCCCAGAACGAATCCGAGATATTCGAATTAACTGTCTGCGTCCTGGAGTAACTTAATGAGTTAGCATTTCTGCACACCTGTAAAAACACAGAAAACATGCGCACTGTTGATCACTTGAACCATATTTTTTGCGAATAGCCTACTTACTATTAGATGTGAGTCACGTGAGGTCTTTACCCATAACCCCCTGCTTCACCTGTCATTGGTCTCTGAGATTGTCGCCCCCTGACTACCCTGTGAGCTCTGAGTAACTTGGCTGTCTCGAACCAGGGCAGCAATGCAAGCTCTTGTTCCCAGTCTCTAGTGTTTCTTTATGACCCTTATTTATTTAGATATTTATTTGTTCTACCTTCCCCCTCATACTTTAGCCTACTGGGAAGTAAATCTAATTCTTGTTAAGCCCCCTTTCTTCAAACATGAGGTTTGGGGGGGGGGGGGGGGGGGGGGCAAAAACAGTCCCCTGCAGTCAATCCAAACTACACCGAAATTGTAACCATATGTGCTATTGACTCCGTACTACGAAATGGAGGTTTAGTCAATGACAGCTCCTTTGGCAAATAGGCCCGGGCCGCTTGAAGAAAATCAAAACCGAAAACGCTGAAGGACTCTAGCTCCTGCAGGGCCCCCGCTTTGCGAAGCCCCCGGGCGCTGATGTTACCGGATGATCCATCGCGGCCCCGGTAACGAGTCCTCCCGCGGCCAGCGGCGCAAAATACGGGGGACGGGCTCAGAGCCCGGAACACGGTCCCGGGACTGGGCTTCACTAATTTATTTGGTTTTCGTTCTGTCCGGTTACGCTTTTTTTTTGGGAAGAGACGGGACGGCGGCCTGCCCCGCGGGGCCGATTGGGCGATGTGCTCGAGGTTGCAGGAACCGTGTTGCGCTCTGACCCGCGGGCCGAAGCACTAACACACAGAGGGGGTCTGGACCTGATCTGTCTATTATTGTTTACTGCATGGGTGGTCAAAGCTGGGACCTGGAACTTGGGGGAGGGGGGGGGCGCGGGGGCAGAGGGGGGGACTTTTACAAAGAAAGCACTTGCTCGGCTTGCCAGATGATTATGTCTTCACTCTATCATTGTCACCTGTTCCAACATTTCCCTCTTAGGGAAAAAGAAGCAACTTTCCATTACGTCCTTCGTTTAGTTAAAATTAGGCGCTTGAGGTTGCTTCGTGATTCATTTAATTATTTCATTTTTCTGGCCGCTTTCAAGCTCTTGAGCGCTTCTATCTGTCGCTGCTGAACCGCAGAAATATAGGCCTGCGGAATGTTCGCAACGCGAGGCGCGTTCCGTTCGTGCGCGTTTGCGCCGCTCGTCGGATGAAAGAAAAACACGGTTTGGCTCCTCGTCTGTAGCTTCTGGGCCTTGAGTCATGTGCCCTTTGATGTTTGTCAGTCGTGAGTGCGGCCTGCTGGGCCTTCCCTTGTAATTTGTGACTGGGCCCTCGAGCTATAGCCACAGAGAAGAGGATTTGTTGATGGCCGTGGTGATGACGGTGATAATGATGATGGTGATGATAATGATGTTCCTGTTAGACAGGGACAGAAACAGCCTCGGAGGGTATTGTATATAAAATGCAAATTGCCTATTTAAACACACTGTCACTGTAGGTCCAAGCCCATCTCAGAGTAGTCTGAGAGGATTTGGATTTGCTTTGAAAATATTCATCGCTCTCCTCCTCTCTCATTATCTTGGAGTCAGTGGATGTTATGATTCCTAGATGTCATTTTGTGAGAATGTTCTTCTCTGCTGCTGTACAAACAGATGGATATCTACACTGTGTATTTATCCGCTCGTGTTCTGTAACTGAAATTCTGCTCCCCAGTTCCTTTTCCAATTTCCTTCCCTTTTTTTCTTCCTTTTGTATTTTCTAGTCCACTGTTTCGTAACCCTCTCAACAGTAAGTTTTTTTTGGAATGCTTTTTGCAAAATTCCAAATCAGTGTTCTAGAACTCCACTGCTGTCAGTCACCAGTAGCGATTGTGACATCAGCGTTAGAATGTTCAGTTAAGAACATTCTAATCACACGTGTGTGATCTTACACCTTGAAGGGTTAAACTCGCGCCCCAAATTATGAACAATTTTTAATATCGGGACCCAAATGAGATATTTGGTGCCTTTCAGGGACCTGTCAAATCCACATACTCGCATAGCATAGGGGTCTACAGACCCAATCTGGGACCCACCTCATATATTCCTGCAACCCATTTTGGGTCCCAAACCATAGTTCGAGAAATCGTGTTCGAGACGTGTTCTGTCAGAATCTTTGGGCCTTTTGTGCCGGCTTTGCTCAGCCTGGCGCTGCGTCTGTACCGAACGCCTTGAACACGCTGACACGTGTGATGCAAAATAAAATGGCTGCCGCTGTTTGAGCAGCGGTAGAGAGACAGGGAGCCGGCGGTTAAAGTTTGGGCGGGGCCCCGTGCTGATGGGAAGCCAGCCCTCTCAGTGGCCGGATCATACGGAGGGCACATGATCCATTCCCCGCGGCGGTGTTGTGTAATCGCACTTTCACCAGAACAGTCGGTCAAGCTGCCTGTGTTTATTCCCAGTATCCCAACACCAGTGACCTCTGTCATTACCCAGATCTCACTCCCACCCCCACCCCCCCACCCCCCCAGCATTCATACCCCCCCTCAGCATAAATACCCTGCCCTCTGTAGGAAAATCCCACCCTATATATGAACACCCCCCCCCCCCCCCACCAGTTAGAACTCCATTTAAATGTTTTAAATTTAGGGGAAGAAAAACTTGGCCCAGTGGCGGTGTCCCACTAAGAAGTCAATCCCACAATCCTCTGCTCTGGAGTCCCGTCTCCGTGATCACCAAGCCTTCTGTGTTCCTTACAATGCGTACATGTGCAAACCTGTCTACCACGCAATGTATACATTCATCGGGCTGCTGCTTGTACACAGAGACCAGTGTGGGTCACAGTGTCCAGTGTGGGTCACAGAGACCAGTGTGGGTCACAGTGTCCAGTGTGGGTCACGGAGTCCAGTGTGGGTCACGGAGTCCAGTGTGGGTCACGGAGTCCAGTGTGGGTCACGGAGTCCAGTGTGGGTCACGGAGTCCAGTGTGGGTCACAGAGACCAGTGTGGGTCACAGAGACCAGTGTGAGGGTCACAGAGTCCAGTGTGGGTCACAGTGTCCAGTGTGGGTCACAGAGTCGAGTGTGGGTCAGATTCTTTTGAGTCAGAACGCTGTGTTTTATATTGATCAGATGGGATGGGTTAGTGCAGTGGGTTGGTCAGACCCCACTTTGGTAATAAGGAATTCCCCCCCACCCTCCCCCCTGCCCCCCACACACATTTTGTGCCTTTTTCCTTCTACCCTCACTGTGCCCCCCCCCCCCCCCCCCAACTGTGGGAGGCATGGTTTAGTGAATGAATGTGTTTTTCCTTCTGTCCGTTTGCACATGGAGCAGGGTACACTCTGGCCCTGGGGGTAGCGGCACAGATGCTTTGAACGCACCGGCCAAATGTTGTGTGTTGTGTGTGTGTGGGGGAGTGCAGGAGTTTAAAGTCATCGCTGATTAGTCTTTGAGCCGCCCCCCCCGCCCCCACCCCCGCATTTAGTATTTCTGAGCTGAATTGGCGAAAAGACCAACAAGGCGAAGTCGCCTCGTAGACTTTCTTTTAAAGGGAATTAGACATCCCGTCTGCTGAGGGGATTTCTCCTGAGGGTGTGATTAATGCACTCGTGGCAGCTAGGAGGCGTATCCTCGTAAATGTCGTTTAATGGGATTAGGAGAGGAGCTCCTCTTCCGGGACCAGATGGTCCCGTTCCTGTCCAGATTGACACGGCACCGGCTCAGATAATTTCTTCTGATACGAGCAGCGTAGATCAGATTTCCTGGCTTCAAAAAAAAAAAAGCTTTTTAAAAAAAGAATCTGATGTCAAGCTGATTTCCCCCTGCCGTGTGGACAGAAGTGCGAATTGTTTGACAAACGCTGACACGGACACCGTGAGCTCTCCAGAGCCCCTAATTTTCAGCTTAGAGGCATGATTTTTTTTTAAGGCTGTCATGTAGATCCCGAAGAACTTGATTCCTCTGTCTCTACAGCAAGCAGCACACTTGGAATTCAATCAGTCAGCCAAGTCATTTATGTTTACAAGTTGTCATACGCTGCGTCCGTCAGCCTACCCCAGTGAATACAGTAGTCCACACGTCATAGTTTAAGAGCAACCTGACTTGACAGAAAGTATAGGTTTGAATCACGGGTAACAACTGTTGAATGAGAGGATAAAAATGTGACTTGAGTCTTTGTTTATAGATAAAAACTGTTTCTATGTCTTTTTTTTTTTTTTTTTTTTTTTTTTGCACAAAGCTTTTAGAATTCTGAAACTGAAGATGTTCCTGAAAGCTCGGCCACCTGTTTGTTGTTTTTACGCTTTGAAATTTCAGCTCTGTGTAGTACGACAAATCTGTCGTACTAGCTCTTCTGATCTTCCTCTTAACGCTCCTGCAACTGTCAACCCTACCAGAGGCGCTAATCGGTTAGAATCTTTTCCCCAGATAAGCGGCATCTGTCCACTCCCGCACTGGTGCCATTTCTCACCAGAAGTCTTTTCCCCTGTCAGGCGATTTGGGATTCAGATCCTCCAGAAGACACTGGTTCAAATGCTAAAGCATATGACTCATAATAATACCATCTGTATTTTCAGTCATATGTATATCTTAAATGATTTTGGGATATGTGCCTCAAGAGAGGCTATCCTCTTCCCAGTCCAGTTTCAACTAACCGTTTTTTTTTACCACCGAATTTACGATTACAAGCCTTTTTCTGTTGCCGTCCTGAGGTTTAGGATATTTTCCGACATTTTCTCACGGACGTTTGTTCGGTTTATTTCGGATTTGGCAAACGCTGCTGCCGTCTCACGGAACCGTCTGTGTGTCCCGCGCAGGTCCCACGAGAAAGGCTTCTGCCAGCCGTACCGCGGCATCGCGTGCGCGCGCTTCATCGGCAACCGCAGCATCTACGTGGAGTCGCTGCAGATGCAGGGGGAGAGCGAGAACCGCATCACAGGTGAGTGACGTCACAATGCCCCCGCGCCCATTCATTAAACCTGCCAGTTACCCAGATCCCGCCTTCTTTCGGTGATCTCTAATATTTACGGGAAGTTTTGGTTGTTATAAGTTATATGTGAATATATATCCTAATGAGTCCCAACCGAAAAAAAGTTTACTTTATTTTATTTTTTTGACATAATGCGAGTGTCTTGGATAACAAAACCATGTTGAAGTGAAAATATTTTCAAAAATATTATTTATTTTATTTTCACTGAATGTCCCTCATAGTGTAGGTTTCAGCACACTGCAGTATATGGTTCTTGAGCTTAAGTCTAAGGACTCAATGAATCGCCAGGTCTTGGATAATAGACACTATATAATACCACTCAACTTAAGGAAGGTTACTTATTTATACATACTATGGTTATTCTAATTTATCTTATTGTGATACAGTATTTAAACAGGAAACAACAATTACGCCCATTACATTCAGTTGCACACTGAAAATAATGTACAAAAAAACTGATGAAATGACATAACTGTCACTTTTTAAACAAGTATAATTTGCTTTGTATTGAAAGTTTTATTCAGTATACATTTCTGTAACTTGCACAACACGGCCCCAGTAATCTTCAGCAAATCTGTAAGCATACACCAATATGGTAGTAGTATTACGTACCTCTGCAGGTGCAGCTAATGGTGGCTAAGCATAAAATGTCCTTTGGCCAATCAGCCTGTTCTATCAGAGGTACTCAAATATGGAATTCACTACCATCAGAAGTCTTTACACACATCAAAGGACACCTGCATTCGATGTGTGCAATGATACAACTAAGTGCTAGCCAAAGAAAAAACAAAAAATTCACTTACTTGGACAAAAAATACTTTAACATATTTTATCCAGTTTATCAACTTTATTCTGTTAACAAAACAAAACAAATCATGTTGCTGAACAACTGCCGATTTTATGTTTGGTACTGTTGTTATTTATCGTGAAAGCCAAAGTGGGACAGGACTTGGAAATTAGCCTAGGGCTTAAACCTTAGATGCAGCACATCTGTTTCTTGTTTTTAAACTTGTAACGACGTTCAATTACATTGTCCTCAACACACACAAACTAATAATTAAATAAAAAAATATCGGAGTGCAGAGCTTCCATTGCCACAGCATTGCGCATAGGCCACGCCCCGTAATGAATTCTCATATGATGCAATACATCGGAATTTTTTGGCGTAAAAAGTAGGTGGATAAAACATGCACCGTTAGCATCCCTGGTTCATGCCCACGTCTCGATGCAGCCTGGAGCTCCAGATGCATCACCCTGACCCTCTAACCTGCACACTATACTCCCCTTCATTTTGGACTTCTGCTATTCCAGCTAGTTTATCGCCTCAACTGTAACCTACTCAACCCATTGTATTTGTTGTGATCAATCCCTTATTACATTTCTGCTACATTCCATTCTACCGCTACCTTACACCAGGCCGGCCAGTGGAGGATGGGCTCCCCCTCTATAGCCGGGTTCCTCCTGAGATTTCTTCCAAATAGAGAGTTTTATCTCACCACCGTTTGAGAGTTTTTCTCCCCTCTGGGAAGTTGTTGTTTTTTTTTTTACCTCGAGTGATTGATATTTCGAGGTTCAGGCCTGTTTTTTTAGGCTCAAGTTTGCTCAATTTGGTTGCTTATAAATGAAGGTCAGGAGTCTTTGCACTTTGATTGAATTGGTTAAGGCTTTTTGTCACTTTATCAGTGTGAACACCTGGATCAGAACTCAGCTCAGGGATGCCGAACATTTACTTCAGTAGAATGACTCGGGGCTGACGTACTTTGTGGCAGCATTATGTATTCTACTAAGAATTCTGCGAGCTTTGCACACGCTTTGTGATACAAGACAACATCGCTTAAATTCTCAGCTTCATTATCAGGTCTTTGTTGAATGCGATTCCCAGTCTTGCTCTATCCCCGTGTCCCTCCTGCTGGGGAAACTACCATAATTCCTTGCTTCGGGCATAATGACCCAAACATTCGCTTGGTTCTTCATCAAAGGCCCACCTGAGTGTGTCAAAACAAAGGCCCTCATTGGCCACCTTCCAGGAAAAACGAGATGCGAACTCGATCGAGCGAGCCGGCTATGACATCTGCACGCACTTGGTCAGGTGACCTGCGCGACCGTTGGATTCGAACGGCCTCGCTCTGCTTTCCGGAAAAAAAAGAAAAAAAAACCCGCCTCTTACCGTAGCATAGCTAACGTTCCCCGGCTTCCTCATCTGTGAAATGGCGAAAAGTAGCGGTGAAGATTTACAGATACAGGCATAAAGATACCATTCTTTTCTGAGTGAAAACATATGGGAATCGATTTGCAGCGCCGCTAAATCAGACTGGTGGAAATTGTTCTGGTACATATTTTTATTTATATAATTTAAGTTTTTTTTGTTTATCAGATCTGTAAAATTATGACCGTTTCAAACCGTTGGCCCGGAGCTTTGGAATACAGTGAGCTGTGCAAAAACTGCAACAGATGCCAAGTTCATTTAGGATTACTGTGAATAACAAATCCAGCAAAGACGTAATGAAGCTGGGATTTTAGACGTTGTCCTGTGTCGCAAAGTGTGCGCATAATTCACAGAATTCATATTAGAACGCATAATGTTGCCACACAGGCTGTCGGCCCTAAGTCATACCGCTGAAGTAATGTTTGGCTTCCTCGGTCTCAGGAAATTGGGTTTATTTAATTTCATTACTTTTATTCACATGTAATCTTTCGACAGAGAACAGATTGTCTTTATCTCCGTTGGAAACTGTATAAACAGAAATGTTCTGTTTCTGGAAATGGTTCCATTCCACCTCCCAGTAATCTACCCCATTTTAAATTCGGCAGATGCTCCCGATAGCTTAATGTGTGCACGCGCCCTTATCGCGCGGACATTAATATTTATGTTTGGACATTTACATTTCGGTTAGGGGCTGTGGCGTATTGCAAATTTTAAAGCAAAATGAAATCCAGTGTTTAAGTTAACAGTAATCTGTGTGTAATACCTAAAGACTCCAGATGTGCTTTCGTTAGAGGACACCGCCAGTGTTTTCACTGTGTCCCACCAGTCTGACTGGTGGTTAAGACTGCAATACCACTGAAATTTCCCTTCAATTACCTGTGTGTCCAGCCTTTTAACTGGGTAGTTTCACACATCCTCAGAAGAATCACTTTGCCAAGTGCCTTATAAGAGCCGAAAGACCAAATCAGTTGAGATTGACCTAGACTAAACCAGAAGGAAATGATCTTTGGTTAATTCATAAATGGATTCAAATGACTCTGCAATGTCATATGATTGAATAAAGTTACAATGTAATAAATAGACTGAATACATTTCTGAAAAATAATGACTGTGTCCGAAATGTAATGTCATAATGACACACATACATATGTGTGTGTATATGTATATATACGGTGTGTATGTGTGTGTGCGTGTGTGTATATATACAGTGTGTATGTGCGTGTGTGTATATACGCAGTGTGTGTGTGTGCGTGCGTATGTATATATATACAGTGTGTGTGCGTGTGTGTATATATACAGTGTGTGCGCGTGTGTATGTGTATATACAGTGTGTATGTGCGTGTGTGTATATACGCAGTGTGTGTGTGTGTGCGTGTGTATGTATATATATACAGTGTGTGTGCGTGTGTGTATATATACAGTGTGTGCGCGTGTGTATGTGTATATACAGTGTGTATGGTGTGTGAGATCATGTATGCGTGAGCGTTATTTTGTCCAGGCTCCTGATTAGCCCCTCCCCTCCCACAGCCGCCCTCACCATGATTGGCACGTCCACGCACCTGTCGGATCAGTGCTCGCAGTTCGCCATCCCGTCCTTCTGCCACTACGTGTTCCCGCTGTGCGAGGAGGGGTCGCGGGGCCCGCCCCGGCGGCGGCAGCTGTGCCGGGACGAGTGCGAGGCGCTGGAGAACGACCTGTGCCACGCGGAGTACGCCATCGCCCGCTCGAACCCGCTCATCCTCATGCAGCTGGAGCTGCCCAACTGCAGGCTCCTCCCCCACCCGGGCTCGCCCGACGCCGCCACCTGCATGCGCATCGGCGTCCCCGTGGACAAGCTGGAGAAATGTAGGCTCCGCCCCCTCCCCCGACAGGCTCCGCCCCCTCCCCCGACAGGCTCCGCCTCCACAACAGGCTCCGCCCACAGCAGCCATCACATGACCCCCGCCCGCATGCTCCTTTTAAAGCACCAGTTCTCTAAGCGTTTTAACATCGGGACACAAATAAGGAATTATTATTACCGTTCAGGGACCCATCAAATACGCATACTGGCTGTGTCCGAAATCGCATACTATGTACTAAATATTATACTATTGCACTGTTGTTTTTAGTATGGCCGAAGCCATAGCATGCATGAAATGATATAATGCCAAAAAAAAAAAACCAGGGATGTCATGGGACATTCGGTGAAATATCGTAGTATTTAAACACTGTACACTACGCTGGCATGAGTATCCCACAGTGCATTGCAAACAGACATCAACCAATGATGGCCATAGGGGGGTGTCACGCAAAATATTCTACGCAAAATGAATGCCTTTCATGCCTCACACTGTCATCAGCGTATAAACTGCCTTAACTGGTGATTTTCTATGAGGACGTAGTATGTCCGAAAAGCCGTTGCACTTTTTACTCGCATACTAAATGCGCTGAATGATAGTATAGTATGTAGTGTGCGATTTCAGAGGCAGCCTAGTGGACTGCAAATTCATTCCAGGACCCACCTCATACATTTCCCATGACCCATTTTGGGTCCCGACCCATAGTCTGAGATAAACTGCTTTAAAGGGAAACTGCACCCTGATTCACTATCATTCCATTCTAGCGATTCCTCCATTTGACTGTTAAGAAAAGCACATTTCTCTGCTGTGGTTTTCTTTCTGTCTGAATGCAAATGCTGGCAGTGTAAAGTGGGAGTGGCTTCCCTGACATCACACAAGCGCATCACCCGTGCAGATTTTTCCAGGAAGGGAGATGAGTATGTAACGGCTTGTTATGTTTTACTTGGCATCCGTTTTTTAACCACATTATATGTGGACAGATCAATTTACCGTCAAAAACGGATTTTAGGGTGAAAGTTGCACCTTTAACCTCAGGATAGCTAACACAGCTCATTTATTTATTTATTTTCTTAACATGCAATGCGTTTAAATTTCAATGCAAATCTAGGACGCAGATCGAGTGAGTGGAACTTGCTAATTGGTCAGTGTGGGTCATCAGGTTTTTCCAGTGCCTTCACCGTGAAGCTAATCTATGTAGCCCCAGCTTCTCCATGCTTGTGCTTTGCTTGTCCTCCATCTTTAACTCAAAGGGACAAGGTGCCACTGCAACTCAGTACTTTCTGTGTGAAAGACACTTCACACAACCCCCGCCCACAACTCTAGGAGGAGGGACAGAGTGTAGGGAAAGAGGGGTGGAGGAGGGGGAGGTTCAGTCTAACAGCAGGGGGGTTTGGCCTTTGAATAGTGCATTTAAAGCACTTACAGTCACTGTTTTGTGAAAATGCAAATGTCTCTGGGATTTCACTGAATTCGTCCCCTGGGAGCTTGTGTGTGTTTTTAATTTCTTGCAAAAAAAAAAGAAGGGGGGGGGGGACCCATGAGATCTGAGATGTAGTGAACAGCAGTGAATTCTTTTAACCTTTTGAGTGAATTAAAAAGAGTAACATTTGCGTGTTTGCTTGTTTCTAAAGGTGGAAGACAAGTGGGCTGCATTAGTTAGCTTTAGCCTCTGTTTGTAATGTAGTGTTTCCTGCTAGGGAAGATTCCTCTGTTTTTAATTGTATACTTTGGTTCAGGTTGCTTTTTCTGTACAGAACTAAATTTCCTTCACCGCTGGCTGTTAGCCCATCTCCTTTATTCGGAGCGCCCTCTAGTGGAACTTCTTGTGACACGTACTTCAGTAGTATCTCATTATTTTATTGCAGGGTGACTTTTTTCATCAATGTTTTACACATTTTCACAAGGCAAGTTATCTGTGGAAGAGAGTGATGGCGGTTAATATTGGCGTCTTTTTTTTAAAGGTTTTAAGCCCGCTCCAGGAAAGTGGGAAGTGGACAAACAGCAGAAACCGTCTGTTAACCCTCCTCTCCCCCCGCGAGGCTAATTCTTCGTCCTTGTGAAAGATTCTCCCCCAGATCACAGATGCTACAACGGCAGCGGCGCTGACTACCGGGGCACGGAGCGGACCACCAAGGCGGGGCAGCAGTGCCAGCCGTGGAGCGCGCAGTACCCGCACAGCCACCACCTGACGCCGGCCGAGCACCCCGAGCTGAGGGGGGGGCACAACTTCTGCCGCAACCCCGGGGGCCAGATGGAGGCGCCCTGGTGCTTCACCATGGACGCGCGGCAGAGGGTGGACCTGTGCGACATCAGGCCCTGCAGTGAGTGTCGCCCCGGCAACGCGGTTTAAAACCCCCCCCCCCCCCCGCTTCCCTGAGCCGGGCCCGAGGGGTGGGGCTCCCGTAGCAACGCATTATGTAATAACACCGCATTATGTAATAACTCGACAAAATGTAATACATTTTCGCTTCATTATGTAATAACCACCCGCATTTTGTGACAATCTGCCGCATTTTGCAATAACTCGACAAAATGTAATAAATTGTCACATCATTGTGTAATAACACCCACATTTTGTGACGATCTGCCGCATTTTGTAATTAACAGCCTTATGTAATAACCAACCAAAATAGATGTCTTCATTCATAAAAATCGTTATAACATTATAACAACAATGTTTATTTTATGCATTCTAGCACGAATCATACTGACTCAAAATTCATTTAAAAAAATACTATTAGTTCAGTAGATTAGCAGTACCTTTCATTGGTCAAAACTACATCAAGTGTCACTGTATTCCTTAGCTTGATAGAAACTGTACTTGAGGGTTCATAGAGACATAGAAACTGCACAACACTGAGTGTTATCCTGACACAAACATCTAAGTACTGGTACACACAAATGGTATTGGAGCAGTGAGAGTAGAGAGCACAGCTTATTGTTTAATAAACAATTGAACTGAACATTTTTTGCCTGCCAGTCTGTGTCATTGATCACTGAGACAGCATTGACCTGGAATGAAGTTGGTTCAATGCGGTGATGTCATACAGGATCGCTGTTCGGTCAATTACCAGTTCAGTCAAGAGCCAATTAAGCAGTTAGAAAGCAAGCCGGTGCACACTTCACACAAGCACACTCCCAATGCTGCTGTTTTCATTCACTCACAGCACAGAGCGCTGTACTTAAAACATTTAACGCAGAACAGAGCGTACTCACTGCTCTTCAGAGCACTTTAAGCAAGTTGCGCTGCTGACACCCAAATTATATGGAGATGTATTAACTCTACTGCCGCCCACGAAAGCTCTCCGCGCAGACGAAACTGGAGTGTTATTCGCAGTTAAGTTCACCGAATCCAGCATGGAAACATTAACAGATGCGGCAAGTCATTCGCAACATGTGTTAATGTTTTTTTCACCTTGTTTTTGTATGTAACATGCAAGCTACATAAAAACAATGTAAAACTTGGAGTGGGATGAAAAGGAAGGGGCTAGAATAAATTAAGTGTGATGCCTTGGCCCCAATGAACACTGCAAAATAATATTAATAATGCAATGAATAATTAAATAAGAACTCAAGGCGTTAAGGTGTGAGGTCACAAATATGTGATTAGAATGTTGAACATTCTGGTGCTGATGTCACAGTCACTACTGGCAGCTGACTGCAGTGGAGTTCTAGAACACTGATTTAGAATTTTGACAAAACATTCTGAAAAAAAAAACCCCCCCACTCTTCAAAGGGTGAGACTCCCGCACAGTTTTGTCATGCAGATTTAATGGTGAATGTTGAGAGACTGCGGTTTGTGTCCGCAGAACCCCCCGAGAACCTGAAGAAGGAGATCCTGTACATC